>NC_143486.1:94055519-94303938 GCF_027475165.1 Benincasa hispida
TGGCACGGAATAATGCATAATATTGGGGTTAGTGAGGATTTAGGTGCTGACTAACGCAAAACTCAAATTTTCACAAATTCTAAGTATTATCACTGCATTTTCTATTTGTTAGCCCTCATAATTCTAAATAAAAGGCTTATAATAACTGGCATTTCTACCAGTTAACAGTCGTTAAGGTGAGATATAAGTCTCTAGTATCAACGACATTATATACAAAGACTAGTCATCTCGTGGTCTGGTCTTATACAAATTCTCTTTATAGGACATCTCTGCTCGCATGTCTCCACATGAATGGTCAGGATCTACCATCTGTAGTAGTTCATAACACTTGCAAACTTCTACAAAGCGGGCCGTATCCGTAGTGTCACCAGGATCAGGTATCCCTCCTTAATCCTTATACTACAGACCTTTTTAGGTTATCACTTACGGCATGGTGGCATGACCTCAATCCTAAGTGTTTTGGGAACTCCTGCCTTTGAGGGCATTATATACAGAGACTAGTCACCTCGTGGTCTGGCCTTATACAAACTCTTTGTATAAGACATCCCTGCTTACATATCTCCACATGAATGGTCAGGATCTACCATCTGTAGTAGTTCACAACACTTGCAAACTTCTACAAAGCGGTCTGTATCCGTAGTGTCACTATGATCAGGTATCTCTCCTTAATCCTTATATTACAGATATTTTTACGTTATCACTTAAGGCATGATCCACTTGTTTTTCTCATATACATGCTTAAGTTTTCATACAATAACCATGGAGCTTTGTTTATTGGATATAAGTAAATGCCAAATAAAATAACTCTTATTTTATTCATAAAAATGTGTATAGATTACAAACTATGAGACTCCGAGAGAATTAGGACACCAATCCCAACAAAGCCATGTTCTCTATTGATGCCAACTTATGGCAAGAAGCTACAAATGATGAAATGGACTCTTTTGAGTTAAATAGACCTTGGCATTTGGTAGACCCACCCCTTAGTTGCAAAGCAATAGGTTGCAAATGGATCCTAAGGAAGAAGCTTAAATCTGATGGAACAATTGACAAGTTTAATGTCAAGTTAGTAGCAAAGGGCTTTAGACAGAGAAAACGTAGACTTCTTTGACACCTTCTCCCCAGTCACTAGAATTACCTCAATCTGTGTACTATTTTCTCTAGCTGCCCTAAATAACCTCATAGTACATTAGATGGACGTAAAGGCCGTTTTTCTAAACGGTGAACTTGAAGAAGAGATTTATATGGAAAAACCTGAGGGCTTTATAGTCCATGGTCAAGAGAATAAGGTTTGTAAGCTAGATAAATCTCTTTATGGTCTAAAATAAGCTCCTAAACAATGACATGAAAAATTTGATA
Organism: Benincasa hispida; assembly: GCF_027475165.1. Lineage (NCBI taxonomy): Eukaryota > Viridiplantae > Streptophyta > Magnoliopsida > Cucurbitales > Cucurbitaceae > Benincasa > Benincasa hispida. The sequence goes on from NC_143486.1 coordinate 94,056,879, forward strand.
ACCTAATCTTATTTAAAGGTTTCAAGGTTGATGAAAGTGATAAATGCATCTACTAAAAGTTTGAAAAAAAATCCTATGTCTGTACATAAATAACTTGTTAATATTTGGGTCGAACTTACACATAAGAAATGATGTAAAATCTATGTTAAGTACAAACTTCGATATGAAAGACTTAAGAGAAACGAGTGTAATTTTAGGCATAAAAGTGACTAGGTCTGAAAAGGGAATTTCTTTAGATCAATCTCACTATGTAAAAAAAGATTCTAAAGAAATATAATTACTTTGAATGTAAACCAGCATGTACTCTTTATGACCCTAGTATTAAGTTGTTCAAGAACACTAGTAACAGTATTAATCAAACTGAGTATGCGAGCATCATAGGCAGTCTCAGGTATGTGCTGACTGCACTAGACCTGATATAGCTTATGCTGTAGGATTACTTTGTAGGTTTACAAACAGACCTAGTATAGAGCATTGAAATGCTATAGGAAAGGTTATGAGGTACTTAAAGAAAACCCAAAACCTATAATTACATTATCAGAAGTTTTTCGTTGTCTTGGAAGGGTTCATAGATGCTGACTGGAACTTCCTCTCGGGTGATTCAAAAGCTACAAGTGGCTATATTTTCAATATAACAGACAGAGCTCTCTCTTGGAAATCCAAGAAATAGACTATCTTAGCCTAATCAATGATGAAGTCAGAAATGATAGCACTAGCAACAACTAATGAAGAAGCAGACTCTGCTATCAAAGATTCCCCTATGGAAAAAGCCAGTACCAACTATTTCGATCCATTGTGATAGTATTGAAGGAACCTATGAAGACCTTGAGTAGAAACATGGATCATTCTAATTTTTGGTTTTCACAGAATGCAAAATTACAGAATACAAATTATGCATAACACAAAATTTACAGCATGCTTAATAAATGAGAAAAATAAAATTAGGGATTAGGGTTTCAAGAAACCCTTACCTTTGAAGATCTGATCTTCTTCACCAATTCCCTATTCTTTTCAAATTGTCAAAAACTTGAAACCCTCGAACAAAAAACCTTGTGGACACCACTTCAAGAAGCCTTTTGTATTCTCTTGGGATGAGAATCATAGGAGCTTTGTGAATTTTATGAGAGAGGGAGAGATTGAGAGGAGAAGAGATTTTTTCTTTCCTCAGAGAACTTTTCTCTATTTTTCTGTAAACTGTAAGAAGAAAAACAGAAAGAGTCTCCCATTCACAACCACTTTGATCGTGAGATGAAGAGAGAATTAAGAGGAGAGAAGTTATTTAAAATTGAAATTAAAATTAATAAATAAATAAATAAATAAATTTTAATTTTAATATATATATATATATATATATATATATATATATATATATATATTATATATATGTTGAATCATATATAACATATAACCTTTGGTTTTATATTGTATCATATACAATATAACCTATAATTTTAATTCTCTCATTAATGATATTTAATATAAATCACATTTATATTAAATTTAATTATATGAATCTAATTCATATAATTAATATCTGAATCATATACAAATATTTATTTCCTCTCAAATAAACTTTAAATTATAATGTATCATATACATTATATCATATATATAATTAAGTAAAATCAATTATATCACATATAATTAATTTTCTCAATTAATTTGAACAATTCAAATTAATCCAAAATTTATTCTCATTTAATCTTTGTTGAACTACAGAGGAGATCTCATGGACTTGTAGATTGAAGCTCCAATGGTACTTGAATAATTAATTAAACTTCTTAAATTAAATTATTCAACATCCATTAATTGTTGGGCATTCCACTAAAGACTGATAGCTGCACTATTCGCATTACAGATATATTTTTGTGTCCATTGGATAAAACCAGTCAATAGTGTGATGACCCTTCACAAATTGCTCGTAAGTACAGCTGGGCCAAAATTACCGTTTTGCCCCTATAGTTACATCTAACTTCTTAAGTATCATTGATCCCTCTAATGAATAATAAGTCATAGTCAAATTATGACCAAACCCCTTTCTGGCTAAGAGAGGGTGTGACACCACATTGATCAAGCCTCAGAATCAGCCCCTAAGAGAGCAAATTATCTAATTACCGCGACGTTAAGGAAGGAGTGAATTCCGTCTTGTGTAGCCGTGTTCCCAGCTCCCCAATTAGACGAATCGTTAAAATGGTAGGCTTACTAAGTTGGCGATCTGGCTACTCTCACCCATACAAATCAAAGGACCGCCTTCTTAGGTAGGAGTTCACAACTCATTGATTCAGGTCATATCATCTATGGTCATCCTAGTGAAATGTAAGTCTCTGTTATGAACGACGTTATATAATGAGAATAGTCATTTTGTGGTCCGGTCTTATATAAACTCCTTTGTATAGAATACCATCGTTCAAATGTCTCCACATGAATGATTAAGATCTAAATACCAAACTACTCCTATTATTACCAAAATGTAACAATAGTGGTAAGTCTGAGTTGATCTGTAGGGAAGCGCGATTTGTTTCGCTAAGCCAATTGTCTAACTAGAGCGATAAATGCAAGATTTTTGTGTGGAAGAGAGAAATACGTGAAATTAAAATAAAAAGGGTAAATGTAATCTAGGATAGGGGTCTGTCTAATTTCTAGAGCAAGAGAGAGAGTTTCCTATACAATTTCTATCATAGAAATTAATAATTAAACAAATATTTTGTTCTATGCATTCACGACTACTATATCAATTCGGCTTAACTAATCTCTACAAAGATTGACAATCAATTAAATCAAAATCAATCAAGCGCCCTAATTATTAATTAAGTCAGAATAATTAAACTATATGCTCTTAATTCTACTGGGTTCTCAACGATCATATAGAATTAAAAAAATCATATACATAAGAATGAGGATTCAATTACGTTGACTAAATGTCAGAAAAAGCCATATCCAATTAACCAAATTATTCTTCGAATCTAGATTAAACATGCATTCACATCCAATCTTTTGTTGCGAGCTCGAAATTAACTAGTGGAGACAACCATTATGATAGGGTCATCAGTCCAACACACAAATGCAAATCTAATTACAGCAAGATTCAAAGAAAACATAGAATGAAGAATATCACAATTTAATTATAGAATTCTCAAGAAATTAGTCATAGGGCTCTTGCTCAAAGAAATTAGATAAAAATTACCTCTTAATTCATAGACAAATCTGAGATAAACATTCAATCTATTGATTACAACCCAAAAGAAAAATAAAAACTAACCTAAAGATACTAAAATTTGTAGAGAAAAGAAGAAGAATGATGATCAACCTCGACCTCCATCAATTCAACCCCAAAAGTTAGCATATTTTGACCTAAGGGTGAAGAGATATATTTATAAAATAAATCGAAGTGTTTCCCTGTGTTTGAGCCCAAGAAGATGCCCGCGTGGACAACATGGGTAGTGCCACTCCAATCGGAGCATTGCAATTCTATTGGCAGCATTGCAACCTACCCTACACACCAACATTATGTCTTCTGGCGTCAGGCAAATGTTGGACCTAAGCAAGGGATGTGCGTTGCGATGTTGAAGTAAGGGAATTTTGGTCTTTTTAACTCCTTTGAAGCCCGAATGCTCAAATCAACTCCATTTTTCTTCAGATTAATCCCGTTTAGCTTAAAATACTTGGTTCTACCTCTTGATTGCTCGGTACCTACAAAATAGGGCAATAAACACATAAAATCCAATAACAAGCCTGAATTAAGCTAGGAATAATAGCTTTTTTTGAGAGCTATCAATGATCCACCTATAGGTCTCTACATACATGTTTATACAATGTTTACAAACTACGAGAATATAGAGATTTAAGACACCAATCCTGACAATCTCCTACTTGTCCTAAAGCTTAGGGAGCCAAATGTACAATACAAATAAAGTACAAAATACATTAAACTAGGACATACACTATACTTCTGTAATATCTCCCATTTTCCCTAGACAATATGCCGCATGTCCTGTAGACCTAAACTTTCTAGATGACCCTCAAACACTGTAGCCATGAGAGCCTTGTAAACGGATTAACAACATTGTGCTCCGAAGCGATCTTCATGAAAATCACGCCACCTCAATGCAAAATCTCCTGAATCAAGTGATATTTCCGCTCAATGTGTTTGCCTCTTTGATGACTCCTAGGTTCCTTAGAACTTGCCATCACACCACTGTTATCACAATAAAGTGTGATGGGCAAAGACATGACTCCTAGGTTCCTTAGAAGTTGTTCCAAATATGCTTTTGCCCATCACACTTTATTATGATTGTGGAAAATTCTAAGAAACCCAGGAGTCATTGAAGAGGAAAACACATAGAGCGAAAATGTCACTTGATTCGGGAGATTGTGCATCGAGGTGATGTGATTGTCATGAAGATTGCTTCGGAGCATCGTTGCTGATCTGTTTACAAAGGTTCTCACAGCTAAAGTGTTCGAGGGTCATCTAAAAAGTCTAGTTCTACGGGACATGCAACATATTGTCTAGGGCAAGTGGGAGATGTTATTGGGGGTTGCCTAGAAATATTGCCAATACATTGGCATCTATCACCAGATTTAACAAAAGTATAACAGTCTTTAAAAAGTGAAGGCATTTAAAACCTGATTGAAGTATCTTAGCTGCAGTTTTAGTTGGTCCAAAATGACCTCTATAAGGTGACGAATGACAAGAGTTCAAAATACTTACAACTTCCTCCTTGTGGACATATTTTCTTATGAGACCATCTGCATGCACATTGTGAAGAAGAGGATCCTCCCAATGATAAGATTTGATTTTGTGTAAAACCTCTTCATTTGCTGAGTGGTTTGATCAGAAGGCAACACCTTACCTGTAAGATAATTAACAATGTCAACAAACCAAGGTAACTTGCCCTCTACCTGATATAGACATTCATCAGGGAAGGTCTCAACAATAGATGAGCTAGGTTTTCCATTCTCAAACTCAAGCCTAGATAGTGGTCTACAACCACATTTTCACATCCTTTCCTATCCTTGATGGCATAGTCAAATTCCTACAAAAGCAAAACTCATCTCATAAATCTAGGTTTGGACTATTTCTTAGCAAACAAATCATTCCAAAGCTACATGGTCAGTATGAACAGTTAACTTATAACCAAGTAAGTAGGGCCTAAACTTATCAAAAGCAAACACAACAACTCTTTTTCAGTAGTAGTATAATTCTATTGAGTATTATCAAAAGTTTTACTAGCATAGTATATCATCCTAAAAATTTTATCCTTACGTTGGCCTAAGACAACACCTAATGCATAATTTCAAAAGGTTCAGACCACATAGGTGCAACAATGATAAGGGAAAAATCAATTTCTCTTTAAAAAATGTAAAAGTTTTTGAACATGCATCATTAAAAACAAATTTAGCATTTTAATCTAGTAAGTTACTCAAGGTTTTAGCAATTTTTTAAAAATTGATAAATCTCCTATAAAACCTTGCATGTCCTAGAAAGCTCCTAACTCCTTTCACATCTATAGAAGGTGAAAATTGTTCAATTGCAGAAAATTTTGCTTTGTCCACCTCTAAACCATTCTGAGATACTTTATGCCCCAAAACAATGTCTTTCTTTACCATGAAATAACACTTTTCCCAATTCAGTATAAGACTGGCTTCTAGACATCTCGGTAAAATAAGAGTAAGATTAGCAAGGCAAGAATCAAAAGAAGATTCAAAAACAGAAAAGTCATCTATAAACACTTCCATAATCTCCTCTATCGACCTCTAAAAAATTTCCATCACACACCTCTAAAAAGTGGTAGGTGCATTACATAGACCAAAGGACATTCTCCTATAAGCAAATATCCCATATGGATAAGTGAAGGTAGTCTTCTTCTAATCCTTAGGAGCAATGGCAATCTGATTATACCCTGAATATCCATCTAAGAAGTAATAGTAAGAATAACCTACAAGCCTATCAAGTATTTGATCAATAAAAGAAAGTGAAAATGATATTTTCTAGTAGCCTTATTTAACTTCCTATAATCGATACAAGCACGCCATTCTGTCAGTAATCTAGTGGATATTAATTCACCTCTATCATTCTTAGCCACCGACATACCACATTTCTTAGGGACAACCTGCACATGACTCACCCAAGAACTGTTAGAAATAACATAAATAATCCTTGCATTCAAAAGTTTCAACACTTCCTTTTTAACCACATCATTCATAGTGGGGTTTAATCTCTTTTGATGTTCTACTAAAGGAGTAAAGGAATCTTCCATTAATATTCTATGTGTACTGATTGATGGACTAATCCCCTTAAAGTCCTCAATAAACCAACCAATAGAAAATTTATTTAGCATTCTCAATAATTTCTCTTCTTCACATTCATTTAGATCAGCATAAATAATAATAAGAAAGAAAGAAGAATCACCCAAGAATGCATATTTAAGATGAGTAGGCATTGTCTTAACTCCATAACAGGTTTCTCTACCTCACTCATAGCATACAAAGGCTCAAGAGGTATGAGTTTAAACATTTTTTACAAACTAGTAGACTATCTAACCATTTAACATACAGAGCAATGTCATCCAACCATGTATCGACATCATCACGACCAAAATCTAAAATGTTATGTCCTAAATATTCTCTAACAAGTAAGACATTAGCATGCTCCTCAACAATTCTATCAATCATATCTATCATATTGTAAGAAGTGACCTCATCATGATGTTTCAATGACCTATAGATATTAAATGCCACTTTTTTATCATTCACCCTCAGAGTTAATTCACCTTTTTGGACATCAATCAAAGCTCTTCTAGTGGCTAAGACTGGATGGCCCAAAATTATAGGAATTTCAAAGTCCTCCTCTATGTCTGGCACCATGAAGTCTGCAAGAAAAATAAACTTGTCAACCTTGACTAAAACATCTTGAACAATACCTCGAGGATATGTCAAAGATCTGTCAGCTAGCTGCAAAGAAATCGTAGTGGATTGCACTTCTCCAACATCAAGCTTCCTGAAAATAGGTAAAGGCATCAAATTAATGGAAGCACCTAAACCACACAAAACTCTAGCAACACTCAATGAACCAATAGTGCAAGGGAAAGTAAAACTCCTTGGATCCTTGAGCTTTTGTGGTAACTTTTTCTGCAGCACAACACTGCACTCTTCTGTCAGACTAATCATTTCATATTTCTTAAACTTATTCTTCTTTGACAAAATATCTTTCATGAATTTTGCATAATTAGACATTTTTTCTAAAGCTACTAAAATGGAATATTGATATGCAACTTCTTAAAAATCTATAGAAACTTAGAAAATTGTTCATCTAAATTATTTTTAATAATAAACGAAATTACTACTTTGGAACTCTTACCTTTGAATACCAAATCTTATGTATATGATTTTTTTAATTCTATATACAGGAAAATAAAATCCCTCAATCTTCAAATTAGGCTCCACCATAATGGAAACCTTGGCATTCTCAGGGATGAGATTCCAGAAGGAATGGGCTTTGACTATTTGTGATTTTAGAGAGAAGAGTTAATTGAGAGAGGAGAGGAAGATCAAACAGAAAATTACAGAGAGCACTTCTGTTTGATTTTCTCAGGAAAAAGAAGAAGGAAGACCAGTCATCCACTCCTACACATTCTGGAGAGAGTAATGGGGAGGGAGTTAAAACTACCTCCGTAAAATATTTAATTATTAGAAATATAATCTATAAAATTAATTTTAATAATAAACTTTAATATGTATATGATAACTACTTTATCATATAATATATATGCTAAATTATATTTTATATCAAATTTAATATATAACCTATAATTCAATATTATATCCAATACAATATAACCTATGGTTTAATTCTCTCAACAACGATATTTAATATAAATCCAATTTATATTAAATTTAATTATATGAATCCAATTCACATAATTAATATTTGAATCATATTCAATTGTTAGATTTCCCTCAAATAAATACTTAATATTATAATATATCAGATACATTAGATTAATTATATTATATATAATTAATATTTAATTAATTATATCATATATAATTAATTCTCTCAAGTAATTTGAACAATTCAAATTAATTCAAAAAAAGATTCTCATAAAATCCCATTAAGCTACCGCGAGGACCTCATGAACCTGTAGCATGAAGCTCCAACGGTACGTGAATAATTACTTGAACTCTTTAATTAAATTATTCACCATTTGTTAACAATCAGACACTCCATTAAAGACTGACAGCTGCACTGTCCACACTACAGATATATTTCTATGTCAATTGGATATAACTAATCAACAATATAATGGCCCTTCACAAATTACTCGTAAGTACAGCTAGGCCAAAAATACCGTTTTTCCCCTACAATTACATCTAATTCCTTAAGTACCACTGATCCCTATAATGAACAATAAATCATAGTCCAACTCTCTCTCGGGCCAGGAGAGGGTGTGGCGCCACATAAGCTTCGGAATTGGCCCTTAAGGGAGCAATTTATATACTTGCACTGCCTTGGGGAAGGAGTGAATTTCTTTTTGTGTAGTTGTGTTTCTAGCTCCCCAATTAGACGAATCCCTAAAATGGTAGGCTTGTTGAGTTAGCAATTTGACAACTCTCACTATACAAATCAAAGGACTGCCTTCTTAGGCTGGAATTCATAACTCACTCAGGATTCGGGTCATGTTACCTATGATCGTCCTAGTGAAATGTAAGTCTCTATTATGATCGGTGTTATATAATGAGACTAAACATTTCATGGTCCGATCTTATACAAACTCCTTTGTATAGAATATCACTGTTCACAAGTCTCCATATGAATGATCAGGATCAAATCATAGTACCACTTTACAACAATTGTAACATCTACAAAGTATGTCATACCAGGATAAGGTATCCAACCTTATGCATTTACTACAGACCATTTAGATTATCACTTAAAAATGATCCACCCGTATGTCTCTACATACATGTTTAAGCTATAAGCTAACCTTGGATATTAATTTATTGGTTTGTGATTAATGCAACTAATTTTGAAATAAAGCATTATATATTTTATTACATAAATAAAATATTTGTACAATGCAATTACAAACTATAGAACCCTACGAGATTTAAGGCATCAACCCCAACAATGTCCCATTTGACCTAAAGCTAGTGAGGTGTACAATGTAAAAGTCAAATTAAAATACAAAGTACACAAAACAATAATATGCGCCTAGTACAAATCTTCCAATTGCCTTAGTCTAAACATGGCTTGTCCTATAGACCCATACTTTGTAAGTGACCTTCAAACACCTTAGCCGTGAGGACCTTTGTAAATGTATCAACAACATTGTGCTTTGAAGCTATCTACGTGACGATCACGTCCCCTCAATGCACAATCTTGTATGAGATGATACTTCCACTCAATATGTTTCCCGCGCTTGTGACTCCTAGGCTCTTGGAAATTAGCCACAACACTATTATTATCAGAATAAAGTGTGACGGACTTTGACATGTCTGGAATGACTTCCAGATTAATCAAGAATTTCCTGAGCCAAATTGCTTCCTTAACAGCTTCACAAGTCGCTAAATACTCAGCCTTCATGGTGGAGTCAGCAATGCACCTTGCTTGGTGCTCCTCTAGACTACTACTCTTTCGTTAAGAGTAACATTGATCCTGATGTGAATTTGCTAAAATCTTTATTAGTCTGAAAATCAGAGTTCGTGAATTCTGTAAGGATTAGATCCTTAGAACCATACACGAGCATGTAGTCCTTCGTTCTCCCTAGATACTTGAGGATATTCTTAATGGCGGTCCAATGATCATATCCTAGATTAGACTGATATCTATTGACTATCCTCATTACATAGCAAATGTCAGGTCTAGTACATAATGTCGCATACATTAGACTGCCAACAACTGATGTATAAGGAATCCATCTCATTTCTTCAACTTCTTGAGGTGTCTTAAGATAATATTCTTTAGACAATATTATTGCATGCCTGAAAGGTAGTAAGCCTTTTTTTTAGTTCTGCATCGAATACTTGATAAACATTTTGTCAATGTATAATGCTTGAGATAGAGCTAGCTTTTTGTTTTTTCAATCTCTAAAGATCTGAATTCCTAGAACAAATTGAGCCTCTCCCAAATCTTTCATTTGGAATTGAGTCGCTAGCCAATTCTTAACTTCAGTCAGTAGGTCCACATTATTCCCAATGATTAGGATATCGTCTACATGTAACACTAGGAAAGCTATTGAACTATTGATGATCCTCTTGTATACACAAGGCTCATCAATATTTTGATCAAAGCCATAAGATTTAATCGCAGTATCAAACCTTATGTTCCAAGATCGAGAAGCTCGCTTCAGTTCATAAATGAATCGATTAAGTCTACAATCCTTTTGCTCTTGACCTTGGGTTATGAATCTCTCGAGTTGCTCTAAATAAATGGTCTACTTAAAATTGCCATTTAGAAAAGTAGTCTTGACGTCGATTTTCCATATCTCATAGTCATAATATGAGGCAATGGATAGGAGGATCCGGATAGACTTGAGCATGGAAACAAGTGAGAAAGTCTCCTCATAGTCGACTATCTCAACTTGGGTATAACCTTTTGTTACTAGTCTAGCCTTGAAGGTTTGCACCTTCCCATCAGCACCTATTTTCTCTTGTAGATCCATTTGTAATCTATAGGTTTAACCCCTTTAAGTAGATCTACAAGATCTCAAACTGAATTTGAATACATCGACTTCATTTCGAGATCCCTGGCTTTGATCCATTCATCTTTGTCAACATCCTCCATTGCTTTATTGTAAAACAATGAATCCTCAGCATCTCCGTCAACTACAATAGATAGGATTTCTATTAAGCCTATGTAATGTATAGGAGGTGGATTTGACCTAATAGATGATCAAACTTCAACTCTTATTGAATGTTCGGTAGATTCATTGGAAAGTTCATTCAACACAATCTTATTACGGGACATGTACTCCCTTATGTGGTATTCTTCCAGAAAAGTAGCGTTTTTCAATACAAACACTTTATTTTCCTTAGGGTTGAAGATGTAACCACCCCTCGTTTCTTTGGGGTAGCCTACAAATAGACACTTTTTTGAATGAGGTTCCAGTTTCTTAGGATTTTCCTCAAGCACATGTGCTGGGAAACCCCAAATTCTGAAATGACGTAAACTAGCTTTACAACCATTCCATACTTCCAAAGGTGTTCTGGTAACACTTTTGGATGGAACACAATTCAAAATATACGCTATAGTCTGTACTACAAAACCCCAAAACGAATTAGGTAAGGATGCGTAACTCACCATAGACCGAACCATGTTTAACAAGGTTTGATTTCTCCTTTCTGATATACCATTTTGTTGAGGTGTACAAGGTGCTGAGAGTTGTGATAGAATTTCATGCTCTATCAAATAGTTTTGAAATGTTAGATCCAAATATTCTTCACCTCAATTGGATCGAAATGTCTTATTAGTTCTATTTGATGTATTTTCTGTTGAGGTTGATGCCCTAAATCTCGTAGGGTCCTATAATTCCTAAGCTTTTTATGAAAAAACTCTTAAGTGATTAATAATATATGATATTTTTATTCACTTTGTCTATAAAATATGTGATATTTTAGTTGCATTAACCATAAACCAATAAACTAACATCCAAGGTTATTGTTGTAACTTGAACATATATGTGGAGACATACAAGTGGATCATATTTAAATGATAACCTAAATAGTCTATAGTATATGGATAAGGTCGGGTACCTTATCCTTGTGACAGTACGAGTATGGCCCGTTTTGTAGGTGTTATAATTGTTGTAAAGTGCTACAAATGATCTTATCCCGATCATTCATGTATTAGACATGTGAGCGAAGATATTCTATACAAAGGAGTTTGTATAAAACCGGACCAAGAAATGTTTAATCTCATTTTATAACGACGTTCATAATAAAGACTTTCATTTCGCAAGGATGACCATAGGTAACATGACCTTAATCCTGAATGAGTTGTGAACTCCTACTTACGAGGACGGTCCTTTGATTTGTATGGGTGAGAGGGGTCAGATCGCCAACTCAACAAGCCTACATTTTGGAGATTCGTCTGATTGGGGAGCTGGGAACATAGCTACACAGGATGGAATTCACTCCTTTCACGAAGCAGAAATAAGTAGATAAATTACTCCGAGGGCTGATTCCGCTTCTTGAACAATGTGGTATCACACCCTCTCTTGGTAAGAGAGGGGTTTAGTCATAGTGGGACTATAATCTATTGTTCATTAGAGGGATCAATGGTACTTAAGAAGTTAGATGTAACTACAAGGACAAAACGGTAATTTGGCCTAGCTGTACTTATAAACAATTTGTGAAGAGTCATCGTACTATTGATTGGTTATATCCAATGGACAGATAAATATATCTGTAGTGTGAAGAGTACAGCTATCGGCTTTTAGTTGAATGCCTGACAGTTAACGGATGGTGGATAATGTAATTAAATAATTTAATGAATTATTCACGTACCGTTGGAGCTTCAAGCTACAGGTCCATAAGGTCCCCTTGGTAGCTCAAAAGAATTTAGTTGAGAATCAATTTTTAGGTTAATTTGAATTGTTCTAATTAATAAGAGGGAATTCAATTATATATGATATAATTAAATTGATTCAATTATATATAATATAATTTTTATAATGTATTTGATACATAATAGTTTAATTGGAGGAAATAAATATTTGAATAAATTTCAAGTATATTTTCTATGAATGTGATTCATAGTTTTGAAATTTAATATAAATATGATTGATATTAAATGCCATAGAATAGAGAAAATGAACTATGATTTATATTGTATATGATGTTAGGTTTTATGTCCTAAAACTCATGGTTTGTAAACAATAAAACTTATTCTGAAAATTTAATAAGTTTTTATTGAAAATATGTATTGCTTATTTCGTTTTAGAAATGAATTCAATAAACTAAAAGATCCATGACTATTATATGAGTACTTGAACTTTATGTGGAGACAGGTTCAAACAAATAGTCAAAATGATCTATAGTATATGAATAAGGTTGGGTGTCTTATTCTGGTAACACTATCATATGCAGCCCACTCTGTAGTTGTTACAAAGAGTTGTAAAGTGCTACAGACAATGTGATCCTAATTCGTACATGTTATGACATAAGGAGTATGGGCGTCCTGTGCAATGGATTTGGACAAGATCGGACCACGAAATCAGTCACTTTTACTTTATAACACTGTTTACTATTTAAGACTAACTATTTCAAAGCGATAACCTAGGTAACTTGACCTTAATTCTGAGCTAATTATGAACTCCTATTTATTCGGGATTATCCTTAGATTTGCATAGATAAGGGTTGGCTCAACATGCCGGTTCAATAAACCTCCATTTCAGGGGTAAGATCAGGTAGGTAGCTGGGGACATAGAGTGCAAGATGAAATTCACTCCTACCCGATTTTAGGGATAGTAGAGAGGTTGTTCCCTTAAGTGCTGACTTTGGGTCTTGAACAAGGGGCCCCACTCTTTCATTGACTCGAGAGGGACTCGTTTTGTTGATTGGATCACAAAATAATTATTCATTAGAGGATCAATGAGATTTAAGGAAGAAGAGGTAATCTTGGGGATAAAATAGACATTTGACGAATAACCTGTGAAGGGTTAACTTATTAATCATGGTTATATTAAGTGGACATAATCTATCTACAGTTAGGGGAGTGCAACTATAGGCTTTAGTGGAGTGACGCATTAGTTAACGAATGGGGGTTAATTCGGTGTAAAGAGTTTAGCCAATTAATCTCAGATTGTTGGAGCCTATGATTTGTAGGATCGTGAGGTCCCTCTACTAACTCGTAAATGGATTAACTTTAGAGTAGCGTGATAAATTAATTTGAAACATTCAAATTAGAATTAAAGGAATTAGTAATTATATGAGATATAATTAAGCGTTTAATTTTGAAATTAAACAAAATTGGAGAATTGTAATTAATATTTAAATATGATTTAAATATTAAATTCATGAAGTTGGAATTTATGTAAAATTAATTTAATATTTGATATTAAATTTATTAGAATTAATTAAATTATTTAATTAATTAATTATTATTAATTTTATTAGAAAATTAATTTCTGAAATTAATTTTGAAAAATTAATACAGTTTTAATTTTGAAAACTAAAATTTATTTTGGAAATCAATTTTGAAATCAAAATTGCAAAAACACAAAAAAAGAGAAAAGTTGGATTTCTTCACTCATTTACCAAGTAGCTCACTTAACATCCACTTGACTCTTGCTTCAATTCACCAAGCATAAGTTACACCTCATCTAGTCTTCTCCATTGCATGATAGTCCTGCAATAAATAGAGAAGATTAAAGTGGAATTGAGGCAGGCATTAGTTGAATTTTTATAGAAAAATTTGAGTTGAAGAAGGTGTTCTTCAAGTGGGTGCAGCAGTGAGTTCTTCTCCAAATTTCCTTCATTCAAGCTTATTTTGAGTCCTACAAATTAATCTAAAGCTCTAAGAGAATAGTAGGGAAGATCTTCAGGTGGTTCACAACGAGATTTGGAGAAAATTTGTAGCCGAGAACCGTGATTCAAGGTGTTCTTTAAAGGTATGTCATGAAACCCACTTTGTATTTTATGAGTATGCTTAGATTCAAAGCCAAAATTAATGAATTAGAATGCTTAATGATCCATTTTTCTTTCGTGTTTGTTTCCTAACCCTAACATATGATACAATATTAAAACTATAGATTATGTGTTATATTTGATATAACATAGAGTTCAATATAAATAAGATATGATAAGTTAGTTATCATATTTATTAGTTATCATATTTATTTATATTATCATATATTATTTATATTAATTCTATTATTTTGGATAATAATTTCTAATCTCTCTCCAACCACCTTAGTGGGTGGTTAATTGGTTTTATGGCAAAAGGAATAAAAGAAATTTGTTTATCTTCTTCCTTACAGTGGATACACGATTGATTTTTTTGCTATACGATAAAGAATATCACAGAATCGTTTTGTGTCTTCCACAATCTCCTTCCTCCTTAAACTCAAAAAACCCTCCAAATCAAAATAGTGAGAGCTTACCACTCTTGGACTCTCACCCTGAGTATACTGAAGGCTCCCTATGGTAGTGTTTTCTTACTTTTGGTTCGTGAAGTTCTTGAAGTGGGTCTTCAAGTTTGTTGCTGTGTTCGAGGTTCGTGACCACGAAAGGGATTTACAAGAAGAAAAGTTCTTCAAAGGTAGTGTTCCTTGAACCATTTTTCTTTACAATAGGCATGCTGTAATTTATATAGAATGTATATCTTGTATGTTTATTAAAAAATTGTTTTTCAATCAAAATGAAATTTGGACGACCCGCTTCCACTCAAGGATCTCTTTAAAATGAATTCCTTCATTTTCAACTTCAGCCTTGAATTCTTTGAACTTTTCAAAAGATTCAGACTTATGTTGCATTAAATAAATATACCCATATCTTGAATAATCATCAGTAAAAGTGATGAAATATTCAAAACCTCCCCTTGCTTTGACATTCATCGGGCCACAAAGGTCTGAATGTATCAGCTCTAGAGGTTTTTGACCCTGTAACCTTTTCCAGTAAAAGGTGTTTTAGTCATTTTGTCTTCAAGGCATGACTCACACACAGGTAATGAATTTTCTTCTAACCCATTTAAAAGTTCATTCTTCACCAACCTCTCAATCCTTTTGAGATTGATGTGTCCTAATCTCAGGTACCAAAGTTGGGCATTTTCTTTGGGAGAAATTTTAAGCCTTTTATGTTGAGTTATCGCAGTTTTAAACATAGTTGCTAACAGCCTTAGTACATATAAATCATTTTCCAGTTTAGTTGAACAAAATTGACATCATCCTTAGTAATAAACACTTTATTTATAAAGAAGTTTATACAATAAGATTGTTCAAGTAAACATTTTACAGAAATTAAGTTCCTCTTCAAACCAGAAACTATATATACATTTTCTAGCAAAATATATCTATTATGTAAAGTAACCGGAGACCTCCCACTGCTACAGCCGAGACAACGGATGACGTGCCCAGTTCCAATCCGCATTGTCATTTCTCTAACTCCTAGTTGCCGTCAGGAACTAATTCCTTGAAATGAAGAACAAACTGGTTAGTGACACTCGAATCATTTATCCAGGATGAATCATCATTCTCCCATAAACAGGTTTTCAAAACTAGCAAATGATATTTACTTTGCTTGGCCTTCTTTTTTTCTGCCAAGTATTTGAGACAGTTCCTCTTCCAATGTCCCTCCTGGTTGCAATGGAAATAGATTCCTTTTGCAACCTTTGTTTTGTTGTCTTTTTGGACAGCAGCTAGTGGGTTAGCTTTTCTCTTTCCACCTTTCTTCTTCTACCACTTTTTGGTGTCAGAAGAAGAAGGCATAGACTTTGTCCTAGAGATCAAACCTTTGTGGAACTTTTCAAAAGATGAAGCAACATTTGCTTCACCTTGCTGTTCCTTATTTTTCATCAAGAATTGGAAGGTTTGTAGTTCGTTGAGCAAGGTGGTCAGATGTAGTCAATCCTGTTCATAATAACATTGCTACGGAGGTAAAGAAAACTTTCAGGTAAAGATTCTAAAATGAAGCTAACTTGACTAGCTTCGTCGATGATAGACTCATTCATCTCCGCCACGTTGAAGTGGACCATCGTGTTAAGAACATGTTCTCGAATAGGTGCCCCTTCTTTTGGGCATTTAAGATGTGTTTGAGAGCATCATGCCTGAGTTGTGCGAATGGTTGTCCGAATATTCTGTTCAGGGACTCTATAATCTCACGAGTCATGAGTATGGGCTCATGCTTCTTGGCCAAGACTTTAGAAAAGATTGCTAAGATGTACGTTCAAGCCTTTTCGTTTGCCCGTGTCCATTGCTTGTAAGCTTCTCGAACATTTGAGCAACATTGAGAGCTGGAATAGGAGAACAATCCTCCATTAGGAAAAAATGAAGGTCATTGATGATAAGGATTGTGTTGATCGTGTTTTTCCAATAAGTATAGTTTTTGCCCGTTAATTTATCAATGACAAGTAAATTAAGTGTAGAGGAAGTTATATTGAAAAGATTTCTGAAACCATACAAATTATTTATAATTAGTCTATTTGTATTAAACCGTCAAGACAACCAATTAATTTGAGCAAAATAATTATATGTACCTTAAGTGACGTTTATTTTGCAATAATATTTCAGTGAAGCCGAACAAAAGTCACCATAGGGTGATCAGGTGTCCCTTTACTGAAATGAGACAATCTCAACTAATAGACATAACAACTCATTGTTACTGTCACTATTAGTCATCATTGTGTGGTCCAAAATTTGTTAAACTCGCTTAACAATTCTTGTAAGTGTAACCTCTCATTTTAGGTCCTAAAGTTCCGCCGTAATGAACCAACCATAGGAAAAAACCGACTGGGACATGAAACTAAAGTAACTCTGTCCATTGCTGAAGTTTGAATAAAGCGTCATGAAAAATGCCATCTTATAGGGGGACACTCAAGGTGCCATAAGGCTATGCACGAAACTTTACTTCAAGCTAATGAGAGGGACCGAGGGATATGTTGTCACATGTCCCACTCTCACTTACTATAAACACTCTCTCCATTCACCTTGATATTGACCCATACAAATGCCATTCATAGGGGGATACTCAAGGTGCCTTGAGGCCAAGTATAGATCTCACGGTCTAAACTTTAAGGGAGAAACATGAAGAGGAGAAAATGAAGTATTATACTTCATTTTCCTCTCGCTGAGCATTTTACCTAGGGTTAATTAACTTAGAAAAAATCGGTTACTGATTTCAACTAAGTGAATGTTTAATTTGCCCAAAAACAACACTTTCCTTTGGATGGTTAAACAATTTTGATTAAGGTCTATTAAACTCTTTAACAAACTTTAATTAAACTTGCATGCATGTAACAAATCTATCTAATTCACCTTTTCAGGTTAGTTCTCAGGTAGGGGTGTTATGTTTCCGTCAACTTAAATACCCCAGCCTAGACAAAACTCGCCTTAGACAAAAGGTCCCTTATAGATACATTTGTTACATAGTTAATCTTTTATTAAGAATCAATTTAATCCTGTTAAACTGATTAAAAGATTAAACTTATATTTCTAATTTCATAAATGTGATCTTAAGTCTATCCGAATCATGTTTTAAAATGATTTTAAAAGATGATTTTAATTAAGGTTTGCATGCAACTCTGAATTATAGATTTTAATTTCTAATTTCATTTTGTTACAACAATTATAAACAAATGAAACAAATTAAAACATATATAACATTTAACTAAGGTAGTGTCATGTTTCATGTAATTTTATTTCAATACTGACATATATAACATTTATATATAAGGTAATGATACATGCTATAACATACATCCATACATTTATTGAACTATATATTATAACAATTATAATATAAATGATGCATGGATATGCTATTAATGCACGCATGCATATACTATAACATTTATATTATATGATACATGAGCATGTTGTAAAAATAAATCATGCATCTTAAATCCTAACATTTATAATATGATGCATGAAATTAAATACATAACCTATGGTAGGATTTTTATACTATATGACATATAAATATAAATAAATAGCATATATCAAATGCATAATTAATAAACAAAAATTAATGGACCGGGATTAGATAGTAAACAAATCAATTAAATTAATATAACTCTTATATTAGATTAATTAACCTGAGAATCTAACTATTAGAAGAATAAAATATCCATCCGGTTCGAAACAGGTGAATCGAGCCTTGAATTGCTTGAACTAGACCAGGAATCATTCCAGATGAACTCAAACTGCTCGAACCAAAGAACCAACAAATCGAATCGGACCAGCCCACGAACCATGTGTGAACCAGAGCTGAACAACGTGAAAACTCTGTGTCAGACCGTCGCGATGCTGTGCTCTAGAGTTGCGATGCAGTGCTCTAGCGTCACGACGCTACGAAGTCTTCCTTCGTTTGCCGCATCGTAGCGTCGCAACGCTAGGGCACATTGTCGCGAAGCTACTTTATAGTTTCGAACTTTTTCGAAACACCTCTGATTTTGGCCTCGTTTTCACTAGATCGTCACCAGGAACAACACGAACGATTCGAGGACTTAAAATACAAACTTAATTTCAAGTTTATGCCCCAAAACATCAGCCTATATAACAACTAATTTTAAAACAAAGAAATAAACAAAGTGTCAATCCCAAAACATCCAATAATTTTAAACCACATTAACACAGAATATCACATGAACAATCTGAATGTAGTAACCCACCAAAACTGTCAAATTAATTTTGAAATTTTTGAAAAAATTGCACAATTAAACACCGCTCTGATACCAATTGAAGGAACCCTGTGAATGGACCATAAAGTGGAAGCAGATCGTCCTAATTTTTTTTCAATTTTACAAAATGTAAAATTTGACAGAGACAAAAAGAAAATATGCATCACTACAAAAATTTTCATTATTCCCGACTAAACTTCCCTCTACAGTGAAATGGCAGTGTTGGGGGAAAATCCAATCCTGACAGATCGTTTACTACCGTTGAGATAATGAATCTATCCCAATGGTCTAAAACCCAACTGTCTTACGTATTCAGCTATCTCGATGGTATCATGATCGCCGGGCAATGTTTCTGTTCTTTCGATGGTTGAGGCAACACCGTCGGGGTAAAGTCCCTTTGCCCGAAGATTCTGGACAGTCGGCATATAACGAAATAGAAAATTGAGAAAATTTATGAAAAATTATTAAATTCTCCCAATGGTGCTCGAGCATGTTTTGGCCGACTGTATGGATGTAACTGTCGAGATAATATTTGGTTTGCTTGATGATATTTGATGATCTTCGGGCATTTGTATTTCAGCCGATGGTTTTGGAGAGACCTTTGGGTGATCGTTATTACAATAAAACACTTATGGAAAATTGTGAAGTTATGCCAATGGTGGTATAAGAAGACCATCAGGATTTAGTAAAGTTAGCCTGATGGTACGCGGGCGACAGCTGGCGGATGGGTATTAAATTAAAGATATGGTGGGAAGTTGTGAAGTTATGCTGACGGTTGTGTCAGAACTTCGTCGACATAACTTGATGTTAGCCTGACGGTTTGCATGTGACCATTGGGACTTTGTAATTTCCCCGATGGTTCTTAATTTACCAGACGACCATTGGGAGAAGTTCGTTTAAAACCCTCGTCGTAGCTTCTTCTTTTCCTTCTTCCTTCATTTTTCTTTCTCTCCTTTTGATCTTTGAAATGCAAGCGTTCGATTTTTCTCATACGCTCGCCGTCCGATCGTTGTCCCATCCACTCGCCATCCAATCCCATGCAGTCGTCGTCCTGTCCGCTCGCTGTCTACTCGCAAACCATAGTTTTTTTTTTGTAACATTTTTTTCCTATCCGAGATGCACAGATACCAATTTGAATGCATCAATTTTTGTTGTTGATACATATACTACATAGATACCAATTTGAATGTGAATGAATTGAACACATATACTACATAGAGACCAATTGACTGATTTATATGACTGGTTTATGTGAACACATATAATTATATTGGATATAACATACATTTGAGAGCATTGACACACACAAATTTATAGATTTTCGATTACAAATATTACATAGATAAGATACACACATTTTCCAAACCCCACAAACATTATATTCTTAATAATAAACATAACAAACACACATGACACATAATTTCTTATTTGTAAGAACAAACCAAGTAGAAAGCATCCAAACTTTAGGTAACATTATTGTTTTGGGGTTGTAGTTCTTGGAAAAATAAGCATCGATGTCTTTGGAAATCTTGGCAAACAATCCTAAGTAGCTTTCTGGTGAAGGCACATTTTCATTTGTCTTTACAAACTCAACAGTCCATTTTGCAAAGCTTCCTCCTGCTTTGTTTAACCCTCCATTAATAACTTCAAGTTTTACATTGAACACTTTGTAAATCTTTAGGACATCTCCTTCAACAATTTCATAGACTATGCATTTCTTCACATCATCCACCACTCTCAATAAACATTTCACTGTCACAGATTAACCTCCTGTAAATCATCATATTTCAAATTAATAAGACCCTTTCTTTATTTTCTCTAACTATGAAACAAAATATTAAGTGCCCGTTTGAAAATGTTCCTATTTCCTGTTTCCTATTTCTATTTCTCATTTTTTAAGAAACTAACCTGTTTGATAACCATTCATGTTTCTTGTTCCTAAAATTTGAGAAACTTTCCTAAAAATGGGGCCAAAATTGAGGAATTACAAAAAGCAGTTTCTCCTGTTTCGTTTCTTTTTATTTAATGTTGTTTCTAAAGTGGATTAAAGTGCAAATTTGGTTATAATCGTCGGCATAACTTTACATAAACCATTCAAATTCATTCATATCAAATTTGGTTATATGATTGACACAACCGAGGGGTGGTTTATGTGAATGAATTTGAATGTGAATGGTTTATATCAATTATTTTACAGGATTTGAAGTGTAATTAAGGGGTGAAAATGTGTGATAGAGTTTAATCTCTAGCTTGTATCATCACTAAGTTCGATAGAGCGTTCGATTGGATTACAAGAGATTGTCAATCCTTTTAAAGGAAAATTTTATTTTCAAGGATGATTTGAAAAATTCACCCAGAAAAAAACACGAACAAGAAATAAATTAAATGAAATTAAAAGTTAGAAATTTGAACTATGTGTTCTAATATAACTAATTGTCTAAATCATATAGATTCAAGTTATCACATATATTATTAAGAATGGATAAATAATGGATTAAGATTAGGAACAAGTTATCAATTGAGTATGCAGAAGGAGTATATCCATTCCTTGTAGTTGCAAAACTTCATGTTAATAACTCGGAAAAAACAAGATGTCCATGCAGAAAATGTATGAGAGCAAGGTGGGAGTCAATAGATGGAGTTGAATGAGATTGAAATATATAAATGTATGAATGCAAAAAATGTTAATATTGAGTTTGAGATTGAAATATGCAAGTTTAAGTTGGATTGTTTCAATTCATTAATGTTCTTAGTTGAGTTTTAAATTCTATATTTATTTTGAGAATGGTATATGGTATATTAAGCATTAAACTTATTTAAATATGTATTTTGTAAGTACCTCGAGGTTTATGTTGCAGATGCATCTCGTAACAAATGTATTTAGGTTGTAAATGTTAATGTTATTTTCGATTTATGAATTGTGGATTAAGATTGTTATGCATCTTCCGATAGGACCCAACGCTATCATTTAATGTTATTTTGGATTAAGGAATTATGGATGTATTGTTTTAATTTGAGACGAATAGTATGTTTAAGACTTGAAATTCAAACATGTTTTCTATATATTATTTACTATTGTAGACATTTACTTGATTTTGGCAATTTTTATATTAATTTGAATGATATTTGTAAAATTCAAATAGGTATGACATTTGAAAAAAAAAGATTTAAATAAAGAATAAAAAAAGCTAATTCTGATGGTTAAATATATACTCTTGACGATACAATGGTCGGAAAAAAACCATAATTTAATGGATTTTTTTTATCTTCTCCCGACGCTAATGAACAAACCCCCAATGGTTCATGGGGTCAGAAAAAGATACACAATCCCGATGGTGCAAGGTTACCATCGGGATAATTGAATTACTCCCGATGGTGACACTAATTTTTCATTGTCGGGATATAATTATTTATCCCAACGGTGGCTTCTCACTGCCGGGTGAATTCTTTTTATCCCGACGGTCTTAATAAATTATGACCGTTGGAGTTTACAAATTATTTTGACAGTGTTGTTTAGGGTCGACATAAAAGCCCCATTCTCCATTATGTTATATCAAATATAACATATAATCTATAGTTCAATATTTTATCCAATACAATATAACCGATGTTTAATTCTCTCAACAACGATATTTAATATAAATCCAATTTATATTAAATTTAATTATATGAATCCAATTCACATAATTGATATTTGAATCATATTCAAATATTAGATTTCTCTCAATTAAATACTTAATATTATAATGTATAAAAATATATTATAGTAATTATATCATATATAATTAAAACTTAAATAATTATATCATATATAATTAATTCCCGTTGAGCTACTAAAGGAACTTTATGGACCTGTAGCTTGAAGCTCCAACAATACGTGAATAATTAATTAAACTCTTTAATTAAATTATTCACCATCTATTAACTGTCGGACACTCCACTAAAGACCGACAGCTGCACTCTTCAGATTACAAATAAATTTGTATGTCCATTGGATATAACCAATCAACAATATAATGATCTTTCAAAAATTGCTCGTAAATATAGCTAGGCCAAAATTATCGTTTTGCCCCTATAGTTACATCTAACTTCTTAAATACCACTGATCCCTCTAATTAACAATAAATCATAGTCCAACTCCCTCTCGAGTCAGGAGAAGATGTGACGCCACATTGTTCAAGCCTCGAAATTAGCCCTTAAGGGAGCAATTTATATACTTGCCCCGACATTGGGGAAGGAGTGAATTCCTTCTTATGTAGTTGTGTTCCCAACTCCCCAATCAGACAAATCTCCAAAATGGTATTCTTGTTGAGTCAGCTATCTAGTCACTCTCACCCATACAAATCAAAAGACCGCCTTTATAGGTAGGAGTTCATAACTCACTTAGGATTCAGATCATGTTACCTATGGTCATTCTAGTGAAATGTAAGTTTCTATTATGAACGACGTTATAGAATGAGACTAAACATTTAGTGGTCCGGTCTTATACAAACTCCTTTGTATAAAATATCCTGCTCACATGTCTCAACATGAATGGTCAGGATCAAATCATTTGTAACATTTTACAATAATTGTAACATCTACAAAGTAGGTCATACTCGTAGTGTGATAACTTGTAGAAATACAAGTTATTATCTCTCAAAAGTTGGAACAATTAGGATTCTTAATGATAAAAACACATTTGTCTAAAAGAAAAATGCATGGAATTCCTCAAACAATACTAGCCTTTATAAAAACATTTTTTTTTGATAAAATTGCGTCACTAACGCATCTTATTGTAGGATTTCAATAAAACTCGCTAAATGTCGCAGGCTCAGCTAACGCAAAAACATGCATCTAAAGTATTCCAACGCAAAGAAGATACATTGGTTCATGCTGTTCCTGTCAAATCACCAAAGTATGGGTATTTGACCGTCGGCATCTGAAAAGCAATTGAATTGGCAGGCGCCTGACTAAGGCATGGAAATTAATGTGTCTTATCACAAGTTGCTGAGAAAAACGCCTATAAATAGGAAGACTTGCAACTGGAGATGAAGACTATAATTTAGATAGAGAACTTTAGAACTTAGAATATAGTTTTTTGTTGTGTCAAGAAGAACACAGGAGGGAAAAAAACATTGTCATCCTTGATCAAGGAGAATTGTAGAAGATCAAGCTCGAAAGAGAATTATTCTTCATTTCTTCACTAAGTTGGTTGTACACACATTTAGATCAAGCCAAAGAGGACAAGAGATTGAACTCTATGGCTTGACTCTTTTCTTTTCACTTCATTTCCATTTTTCATCTCATGCGATTAAGTGTTACTATAGTAAAGACAGTTTCGTTCTTTATAAAATTCTGTATTTGATCCATCACTTTTGCCTCTGCTTACATTTTATTGTGTGATAGACGCATTTGAGACTTGTTGCATGCTTAATTTCTAAAGCTTTAATCATTTTGATCATCTGGTTGAAGTTATCTCAACTAAAACCATTTGAGAGAATATGTGGTATTCACATGCACCATAGAAATAGGAATATATGTGGCATTCGCATTGAGAAATGTTGAATAATCAGATAAACATAAACCTAACACATCTACATACATTTGGATTGTAAACAAGCATTTCTCATCTTCATCTTTACTCATACTCTTGAATGAGTTCATCTTACTTGGATCAACACTTACCTCTAGCACTTAGCACCATTCTTTCATTATGCCCTGTGTTTCATTTGAACTCTTTTGTCTTCTTGTATGCATGCAGTAAAATTAGTGGAGATAAACTTCTCCAACATTTATTTAGAACCCTTTTGCAACTGCTGAAATGCAAGGTCTGCGTTAGTCTAGCATAAATCCCTGTGTTCGATCCTGAACTTATCAGAAACCTGAACTAGATTTATACTTGGATCTGACTCAGGAAAATCTTATATGCATTAAAGAGAGTGTAACGCATCTCATAAATGCATCACCCAATCTTCTCGCCTAGAGAAGTAATTCACCATAGGGGTGTTCGTGGGTTGGGTTGGGTTAGACTTAGGGATATTTTAGGCCCAACACTATGCCTCGGTTTGTGTATTTTTCTAACCCAAACTAAGCCTTGTTAAATTATGAACTCGAACCAAACCAACCCATAAAAAATGTGTTGGATTGGCTCAGTTCCATCGGTTCCCTTAAAAAAAAAAGCTTGGAATTACCAATAAAAAAACACAAAAGATTCCACTGTTGGAAGGTACCAATGTGCAGCAGAAGAAACTAGGATCCATAAGTACTCTAATTCATTAATTTTGGTAGAAAAGAAAACATGATTCGACAGAAAAAAAGGGTTTCATGACATACCTCTGAAGAACTTCCTCTATGCTTCGATTCAGCTGCAAATCTCCACAGGATCTTGTTGTAGACTACCCCAAGATCTTCCCTACTATCCTCTTGGAGCTCAAGATTGAGTAGTGGGACTCAAAATAAGCTGGAATTAAGGGAATTTGGAGAAGCTCACAGCAACAACCATGGAGAAGAACACACTTCTTCTCTCCAATTTTTCTCAAAATTTTGTTCGGTTGCTCTCTCTTTAAAACACTCCAAAATATTCTATTTATTGTAAAAATTCATGGAAAGAAGTTTGCTGCATAAGATGCAATTCATGCTTAGAGTTAATGAAGAGTTAAAGTGGGTTGTTGGCGAGCTAGTTCATGAAGTAAATGGAAAATCAAGTTTCCCAACTTTGTGTTTTTTTTTTTCTTTTTCAATTTTATCAAAATTGATTTCAAAAATCAATTTTATTTAATAAAACTGAAAATATTATTAATTTTATAAAATTAATTTCATAAATTAATTTTCTTTAATAAAATTAATAAATAATTATTTAAACAATTTAAATAATTCTAATTAATTTAATATCAAATATTAAATTAATTTTTAACACAATTCCATCTTCAAATATTTAAATCATATTTAAATATTATTTCTCCAAATTCATTTAATTCTAATTTGAACACTTCAAGTTAACTTGTCACGCTATTCTAGAGCTTATCCATTTACGAGCTAGTAGGGGATCTCGCAGACCTACAAATCATGGGCTCTAATGATCTGAGATTAATTAGCTAAACTCATTAGACCGATCTACACCCCATTCGTTAACTAATGGGTGATTCCACTAAAGCCCATAGCTGAACTCCCCTCAATGTAGATATACGTCCACTCGATATAACCATGATTACTAAGTTAACCCTTCACAGGTTGCTTGTAATAATGGTTGGGCCGAATCTCTATTTTACCCCTAAAATTACCTCTTGTTTTTTAAGTTCCACTGATTCCTTAATGAACAATTGATTTTTGATCCAATCAACAAATCGAATCCCTCTCAGGCCAATGAGAGGGTGAAGTCTCTTGTTCAAGACCCAGCACTTAAAGGGAAAAACCTCTCTACTAACCCTAACCGGGTAGGAGTTAATTCCCTCTTGCACCCTATGTTCCTAGCTATTCATCCAGTCTTATCCCCAAAATGGTAAGCTTATTGAGCAGAGACAATTGGTCTACTCTCACCGTTTAAAGATCAAAGGATAATCCTGAACAAACAGAAGTTCATAGTTAGCTCAGGATTAAGGTTAAATTACCTAGGCTATCGCTTTGAAATAGTCAGTCTTAAACAGTAAACAACGTTATAAAGTAAGGATGACAGGTTTCATGGTCCAATCTTACACAAAACTCATTTGCACAGGACACCCCCACTCCTCATGTCTCAACATGCATGAATTAGGATCATTTCATATGTAGTACTTTACAACTCTTTGTAACAACTACAGAGTAGGACGCATCCAATAGTGTTACCAGAATAAGGTACATAACCTTATTCATATACTATAGATCATTTTGACTATTTACTCGAACCTGATCCACTTGTAAGTCTCCCTAAAGTTCAAGTACACATATAATAGTCAAGGGACTTAGGTTTATTGGATTTTTAAAAAATAATTTCAACAACAACTTTATCGAATTCTCAGAATAAGTTCTAATGTTTACAAACCAAGAGTTTTAGGACATAAAACCCAACAAACTCCCACTTGGACTAAAACTCCAGTGGTAACTTATATATCCGATATATAAGACTGAGTTTCTGAGTTTTATAGAGAAATACAATAAACTAGGGCATCTCATACCCATGGTTTTACCAGGTATCTCATTCCTGATATTTTTCCACTTGCCTTAGGTTATTAACCTTCGTCATTTCTAGTCTTACTAGATGATTCTTAAACACTTTAGCCGAGAGAATCATTGTGGACATATTAGTATACATATAGGTTTCTTATGGGGAATTCATCTATTTCTCAATAATGGCTAGGAAGCACATTTTCCTCCCACTACATTGAGGTACTCTCAACTCTTTGATTAAAATGATCTGACCTGCCTTAATGACTCTTGTTAATAGTCAAAGCTAGAAATATTAAATTCATTATACTTTGATCTTAACCATTTAAATATCTGAATATTTGCTGATGGCTATTAACAATTTTATTCTTAACAGAAGTTGCTTGAGCAAACATATTTTTTGAAAATGAACATTTCATTTATCCCAAAAATACGTTTTGTTCTTTACAAGATTTAATAGTTAAAAATAAGTAGCAACTTTAGCCACTGGATGAGCTGAACAAATAGTCCCAGGGACAAGTTAGCCTGGCTACATTTCTCTACTCTCTTCTCGACAAGATATTGAGGGCAGTGTCTCCTCCAGTGCCCTTCATCGTTGCAATGGAAACATTTCCCTTTGCAGTACTATCCTTGCCTTTCAATCCAGTAGGCTTTTTCTTCCCTTTCCCCTTTCCTTTCTTCCCATGAATACTCTTACTCTTTGAAGAGGAAGTAACTTCAGGCTTGGACATTTCTCTCTTCTCAGCAGAAGTAACATTTCCTTCTGATACCAGACTCTTTGTTCTCAACATTGTCTTGTAAGCCTGTAGCTCATTTAGTAGAGTAGTCAAATTTTATTCATTAATGCATTCAAAATTTGCAGAAAACTCTTCGGAAGAAATTCTAGAATAAAACCAACTTGACTTCTTTCATCCATCATAGCATCGTTCACTTCAGTCACATTAAAGTGGACCAACATGTCCAGGACATGTTCACGAACATTGGTCCCCTCTTTCATGTGACTATTGTAAACGTATTTGAGCTAGGAATGGGATGACATTCCACTGTTAAGAAAAATCTCAAATCGTCTATCGTGAGTATTGTATTCAAATTCGATTTCCAGTTTACATAATTGTCCCCAATCAGTTTGTCTGAAGCCAACAATTGTATAATAGAACTCGCCATTTTGAAATTATAAACAAATTTTATAAGTGAATTGCTTTTAAATCCAATCAAGTTTTAGGAAAGTGATTATGTACCCATAATCATTATTTTTACAACGATACTTAAGTGATTTAGAAAAAATGCTACCATGGGGCAGTCAAGAATTCCTTCACAAAAGCAAGACAGTTCTTGACCAAATACTATCTCCAGAATAACTCATATTCCGATAGACATTTAGTTATTTTTTTCGGTCAACATCATTACTAACAGTTAGTAAGTCTTGTAAGTGTAGAACGGCCATTTTTAGATCTTACAGAATGGTATGAGTATGCCTCTGAAATAGAAGACAATACCCAAGATGGAACTATAAGACTCTATTCATTTTATTGAAGCCTGAGTTGTTCCAAATCCTATATTACAACCCTCCGTAGGGATTGCCGCAGTTAAAAACTAGCTAGTGCCGCATGAAAAATGACAGCAGACGCAACATAAGAATCTCATGGTTCAAACTAATGGAGTAGATCGTAAGACAATGTTGACACATTTCCTTCACCCACTCACTATGAACGACTTCCCCCATTCACCTTGTTATTGACCCATGCAAACAGTTTCCATATGGAGTAATCGAGGTAAAGTCGACAAGAAGCCGAGCATGGATCTCACGGTGTGAACTCTTGAGGACGTGAGAGCTAATAACTTGTATTGTCCCACTGAAGTGTTCTATATGTTTGGGTATATTTATACTTGGATTCTTTTCGGCTAATAAACATAACCCTAAGTCTAGGTGGTTTATCCAAGTATAACACTTATAAATGGATTTTAAACCTACAATGTCTAGGTGATAAACCGTTTTTATTGCCTCATACCGCTCATGAATGCTCATTAAACCAGTTACCAACGCTCAATTATTCGACTATAATCCCTAGGTAGGAGGTGTTCCGTAGACCGTCAACTTAAATACCCCCAGCCTTCGACAGGATTATATATTGGTTGAGTTTGTAACCCTAGTTTTACAAGTTTATTGACCTATTTTAACTTTAAAACAAGTGGTTAACCTAAGTGAGCATGAAATTGTTCTTTGTTATGGATTTTAAAGGTTTAACCAATTTTATAACAACTTACTAAATTTTAGACATGCTAAACATCCATGACAAATAGCAAAAGCATTCAATATCTAATATGACTATTATATTAAAAAAAAAACCTAACATGCATACTATATATTTTAACATTTTATAACATAGTATTAATGCATGTAGCATGCTTCTTATGGTGGGATTTTAAATCTACATGGCATACTGTATGCACATACAAGATTTATTTAATTATAACATACATCACATGTATAAATAATTAAATATTAACTGATATGACTTTAGTTTTGGCAAAAACAAGCAAACAAAACCTAATTATTACAAAACAACTTCTGAACTACTCCCGAATCACTCGAACCACTCCAAAACGAACTCAAGTAGCTTGAACCGAACTCGAACCGGACTAGCCAATTCTAAACCAGACCAGCCAATGACCATTCGACAAGACAACCGGTTGAACCGACAGCCCTCGCTCATGTTCAACATCCCGCTAAGTCTCATCGTTTAGCAATATGACCATCGTTTTGCATTTTGCCTGATTATTTAGTAAATGCTTGATCGTTTAGCAAAACTACACGATCGTGTAGTATTTTCCTCCTATCACATAGTGTCATCATTTAGTGCCGATGGAAGCTACATGATCGCTTAGTGTCTCACACTATCGCACAACTTCATCGTTTCGCACGAATAATTTACTACACGATCGTTTAGCTCCATCGTCTAACGCATGAAGCCGATTGTTTAGCACGCGCAAAAGGTAAATGATCGCTTAATGCCATCGCATAGCATTCAATGCATCGCCTAGCTGCCGCACATAGGTAAACGATCTCGTAATGCTATCGCTTAGCATCTCGATGCATCGCTTAACTGCCGCATAAAGGTAGACGATCGCGGAGTGCTATTGCTTAGCAATTGAATGCATCGTTTATCTCCCGATCAAAGGTAAACGATCGTGATAAGTGATCGCTTAGAGTTATCGTATAGCTCTTCATCACATCGCTTAGCTCCCACCCGAAGCAACACGATCGTGTAGTGCCATTGCATAGCAATACAACACATCACCTAACTCCATTAGGTACACGATCATATAGCTCACAATACCTCAACGATCAACACCCAAAGCTACGCGATTGCTCAGCTTTTCTTCACATCATCTAACGCATGAAGCTAAACGATCCTTTAGCTATTGAAGCTTAATGACGATAAGAACAGAGGCTGATTTTCTGGAACTACAACTTGGCCTCTTCGCTTGTTTCTTCAATTTACAACTTAAATCCAACTCTAATGAGTCCAAATAAATTATAGACTCTTGGGAACACATTGAAGCTCGTCAAGCAAGAGCGAATTAAAAATTTAAACGGAAAATCAATGTGAAATTAAAAGCCAAAACTGAAAGAACCATATCAGTACAACAGTTTCATAATTCTCATATAAAACACCCATCAAACCAAAATTAAACCGAATTGAGTGCTTATTGATGCTTTGATACTAGTTGTTGGAAGGTACCAATGTTTAGCGGAAGAAACCAGGATCCATAAGCACTCTAATTCATTAATTTTGGCAGAAAAGAAAACATGCTTCAACAGAAAAAAATAGGTTTCATGTCATACCTTTGAAGAACTTCCTCTAAGCTTCGATTTAGCTGTAAATCTCCACAGGATCTTGTTGTAGACCATCCCAAGATCTTCTCTACTATCCTCTTGGAGCTTAAGATTGTGTTATGGGACTCAAAATAAGCTAGAATTAAGGGAATTTGTAGAAGCTCACAGCAGCAACCATGGAGAAGAAAACACTTAGGAGAAGAAAACACTTATTCTCTCTAATTTTTCTCAAAATTTTGATCAGTTCCTCTTTTTCAAAACACTCCAAAATCTTCTATATATTGTAGACATTCATGCAAATAAGTTTGCTGCATGAGATGTACCTCATGCTTGGATTTAATGAAGAGTTATAGTGGGTTGTTGGTGAGCTAGTTAACGAAGTAAATGGAAAATCAAGTTTTCCAACTTTGTGTTTTTCTTTTCTTTTTCAATTTTATCAAAATTGATTTCAAAAATCTATTTTATTTGATAAAACTGAAAAATGTTATTAATTTTACAAAATTAATTTCATAAATTAATTTTTTTAATAAAATTAATAAATAATTATTTAAACAATTTAAATAATTCTTATTAATTTAATATCAAATATTAAATTAATTTTTAACACAATTCCATCTTTAAATATTTAAATCATATTTAAATATTATTTCTCCAAATTCATTTAATTCTAATTTGAACATTTCAAATTAACTTGTCACGCTATTCTAGAGCTTATCCATTTACGAGCTAGTAAGGGAGACCTTGCAGACCGATAGATCATGGGCTCCAACGATCCGAGATTAATCGACTAAACTCATTAAACCGATCTAACCTTCATTCGTTAACTAATGGGTCATTCTTTAACTCCCCCATTGTAGATATATTATGTCCACTCAATATAACCATGATTAGTAAGTTAACCCTTCACAGGTTGCTCGTAATAATGGTTGGGTCGAATCTCTATTTTACCCCCAAAATTACCTCTTGTTCCTTAAGTTCCAATGATCCCCTAATAAACAATTTATTTTTGATCCAATCAACAAATCGAATCCCTCTCAAGCAAATGAGAGGGTGAGGCCTCTCATTTGAAACCCAGAATCAGCACTTTAAGGGAACGACCTCTCTACTAATCCTAACCAGGTAGGAGTGAATTCCCTCTTGTACCCTATGTTTCCAGCTATTCATCCAATCTTATCCCTAAAATGGTAAGCTTATTGAGTAGAGGCAATTGGTCTACTCTCACCATTTGCAGATCAAAGGATAATCCTGAACAAGCAGGAGTTCATAGTTAGTTCAAGATTAAGGTTAAGTTACCTAGGTCATCACTTTGAAATAGTCAGTCTTAAACAGTAAAAAAACGTTATAAAGTAAGAGTGACAAGTTTCGTGGTCCGATCTTGCACAAAACTCATTTACACAGGACACCCCCACTCCTCATGTCTCAACATGCACGAATTAGGATCACTTCGTATATAGCACTTTACAACTCTTTGTAACAACTATGGAGTAGGCCATATCCAATAGTGTTACTAGAATAAGGTACCCAACCTTATTCATATACTATAGTTTTTTTTGACTATTTACTCGAACTTGATCCACTTATATGTCTCCACATAAAGTTCAAGTACACATATAATAGTCAAGGGACTTAGGTTTATTGTATTTCTATAAAACAATATATTCAACAACAATTTATTGAATTCTCAGAATAAGTTCTAATGTTTACAAACCACGAGTTTTAGGATATAAAACCCAACATCCACAATCCACAAGAACAATATCCAAAATCTATTATAACAAAACAAGTCTCCAAAATTCAGTAGAAAGACCATAATGTCTAAAAAATTCAAAATATAGGCAACAATGTTTTCAACTATCTACAAAATCCATAAGTAAGATGATAATGTAATGTCTACAAAAGTCTTCAAAATCCAATAGATTTCAACGACTGATTCATGATCCTAACAAAACTTGTTCCTTGAAGAACCCTAAACAAGATTTAAACAATAAATTATATAAGAATACTATCATAATTTCAATATATTAATATAAATTATAGAGTAAATATATAAAAGATAACACTGCCTGATAAAACTTGATCCCAAGTTTCCAATTCTTTAGTTTGTGGAGTAAGATCTAATAACGCCGGCTTTGTGCGTAGCCAATTTTGTGTACATATTAAAGCCTCCACCATATTAGGACTTAAAAAACTTGTAAAAGAGTCAAGTATTCTACCTCATGTACTAAATGCTGATTCAGAAGCAACATTTGATACTAGTACGGATAAGACATCTCGAGCAACTTGTGATAAAAACTTTGTATTTAGGAGCATTTAATTTCCACCAATTCAAAATATCAAAATTTTCTATCAGATCTTCATTAGGTTCTGATAAATATCTCTCCACATCATTTCTTGTTTCATTCAAAATTTTCCCTTTTCTTCTTCGTTTGTATTCCAATTGTAAATCCATTTCCATGTCATCACAATCTTCACTTATTTCAACTATGTGACATGGTTGTTCAAAAGCATGACCACTTGAATCACTTATCTTATAAAACTCATACAATTTCATCAAACTAACTTTCACCTCATCAGTCATTGTTCTAGCAACTACATCCCTATAGATACTTATGAAATAAAAGGACACATAATCCAACTTATATCGTGGATCAAACACTTTGTTCATCTTGTCAAGGGATCCCCAATACTTATCAAATTTCATTCTCATATTGGAAGCCATAGTATATATCACACTATTTACATTTTGGCTCCAACCTATTAAACATCGTCGAATCCCACAAACTTCATGAAAAAAATGTATTAAAAGTGACATAAGTTGAGCTACTAACCTTCAATGTAAGATCATACAACATCTTAAAAAATTTGAAGAATGTTTGAACATGGTTCTAATCGGCTAAGGTCGGTGGTCCCTTTCCTTTCTTTCCATTCTCATCTTTAGTAAAGTTATGTACAAAATCTTCATCCTCTTCTTCTAAGCATTGAAAAGCCTTTTCAAATTTTAAAGCATGAACAAGTATCAAATATGTTGAATTTCATCTTGTAGACTCATCCAGACAAACAAGGGCTTTAGAATCAATCTTTTCATGTCCAACACAATCTAAATTTTTTTTCAATCGTTTAAGAGAAGATCTAACATATCTTACAACATTTCGTACACTAGCTATCGAATCATGCAATTCTTTCAATCCACCATTGACAATCAAGTTCATAATATGAGCACAACATCTCATATGCAATAATTCACCATCCAAAATAAGAGATTTCCAAATCTTTAGTTTTCTCTTCATATATAAGATTGCTGAATCATTTGAAGTTGCATTATCAACAATAATTGAAAAAACTTTATCAATACCCCAATCCAATAAACAACATTCAATTACTTTACCAATTGTCTCTCCCTTATGATTAGGCACTTGACAAAAATTCAATATTCTTTTCTATAAATTCCATTCAGAATCAACAAAATGTGCTGTGAGAACCATATAATTGGTGTTCTATAAGGAAGTCCAAGTATCTGTTGTTAGGCTCACTCTTTGACCACTTTTGATTAAAGTTGATTTCAAATTTTTTTTTTCATCCACATACAACTGATAAATATCCCTAGCAATTGTGATTCTTGAAGGAATGTCAAACTTAGGACATACAATATTACAAAATTCTTTAAATCCCTTTGTCTCTACAAATCTAAATGGTACCTCAGACCATACTAGAATCTTAGCACATGCATTTCTAACTCTTTGTTGACTAAAGGCAGTAGACAAAAAATTCATATTGATAGCACATGTTGCATCAATTTCATTCGGTTGAAATTTTAGTATGGTTTGCCCTTTAGATTGCTCTCTAAATGGATAATTTTTACATTGTTTTCGCAAATGCTTCCATAAGGTACTAATTCCACATGAAGAAGTGTCACAAGCGTAATCTTTATCATAATAATTATATTTGCATCTTATACCTTTGGTGTTAGATCTTTCCATCTTTGTAAAGTGATCCCACACTGAAGATGATGGCCTAGTTGGTTTTCTCTTGCCAATGACTTCCAATGGTTTAGAACATGCATCAGGGACGGAACTATTTATAGGTAGTGATTCATCGTCGATCAACTCACCATTTTGATTTTCCATCTACAATATTAACAAATAAAGAAAAATAAAAAAAATTGTGAGCATAGGTGAACCATGAGGAATAAATAATTAAATATATATATATATATATAAATAGTTTAATAGCTAACCAGTAACCAATGAGGCTGTGTGAGATTTCAATGTGAAGATGACACTGACGGAGAGGAAGAGTGAGGACTGAGGATTGACGGACGGAGAGGCTGGCGTGATGAGTGACGAAAAGGGAATGATGGACGGACAAGTGAGGAGTGACGGACTCGGACGGAAAGGAAGAGTGAGGACGAAGAGACTGGCATGACGAGTGACGAAAAGGGAATGACGGACAGACGAGTAAGGAGTGACGAACTCAGACGGAGAGGAAGAGTCGAAACTCGGACGGAGTCGACGGACGAGTCATGAATGGCATGACAAAAAGGGACGAATGGCGCCACTGACCTACCGTCCGTGTCTATCTGGTGTCTAGTGGGAAGTTGAAATGTGGAGAAGAAGTAAATCAAAATGACCTCCAATCTCCAAGGGCCATGTGTTGACAAGGGAATAGCATCTAACGAGAAGTGGGAAGTTGATACTGGTTTGGGCCTTCTAGTTCTTGGGTTGAATTGAACTGAAGGGAATTGGCTGAATGCTAAAGTCTACTGAGAGAGAAGTGGTCAACCGCTGGGCATTGGGTCTGAATCTTGAGTCGGCTCGATTCGAATCGAATTTTTTTTCTACGAACCCACGAACCGAACCTACCTATTTGGGTTTATTAAAAAAAACCCAAACCAAACCATTTTTTTCTTTAACCAACCCAAACCAGCTGGGTTGGGTTTGGTTGCTCGATTTTTTCAGGTCTTCGATTTTTTTGAACACCCCTAATTGACCATTCATCTTCATTCACCTTAATCTTGTCTTCCATCTTTATTTATAATACACTCCTAGCACACATCACGAAGTTCAAACAAGTTTTTGAGTGTCACTAGGATAAGGGATCTAGCCTTATCCATATACTACAGACCATTTAGATTATCATTTATACATGACCCACCCGTATGTCTCTACATATATGTTTAAGCTACAAGATAACCTTGGATGTTAGTTTATTGGTTTGTGTTTAATTCAACTTATTTTGAAATAAAACATCATATATTTTATTACATAAATAAAATGTTTGTACAATACAATTATAAACTATAGTATTCTACGAGATGTAGGGCATCAACCCCAACAACCTTCTTATGAGCTTAAACTGTAGTATCTAAATTTTAGTTCTTTTTCTAGACTCCTTGACAAATTCCAACATTGCCTCCTCTAGAGAAGATTTCCTCTCTATATTTGATAGACCTGTACTAGAGAATCTAGTGGTGCCTGCAAAACAATTTTATTATTAGCATAGAAAAAATTTTCATGATTTCTTAAACTAAAATGATAATCAGTAGGAATTTGTTGGTGGCCCCTATAATGTCCTTTATTAACATAATTGGTCGTCTCACTTTCTTGTCCACCCCAAACTTATTGAGATTCTGCTGTCATGGCTGAATGGGAAGCTATTAATGGTGAATTTAATGATTGTTCTTCTGCAACCAATTTAGACAAAGTGTTAGTAATTATGATCAATTGAGCCTGACTAACATTTAGTTCATCAATTCCATACACTCCAATGGTTTTGGTAGTGCAAGCTTCGTCACTTGGTCAATTATAACTCGTAGTGGCCATGTCCTCCAAAATAGCATCAAAATAGCATAGGCCTCATTAGTAGTTTTTGCAAAGATCGATTCGTCAGCAGTAGCATCTAGAATGGATTTAGTGTTACCGTTCAACCCATTGTAGAATAACTGAATTTGTAACCAGTTAGGATATCCATGCTATGGGTATCTCCTCAATAAATCCTTGTATCTCTTCTAACATTCATATAGTTGTTCACCGAGTTATTGCTATAATCTCATATCTCAATTTGGAAAATTTGGTGGGCAAAAAGTACTTGTTCAGAAAGACTTGAGTTAGTTCATCCAATGTTCCAATGCTCTCCAATGGAATTGATTCAAGTCAATTCTTAGCTCAATCCTGCAAAGAGAGGAAATAATCTCAGTCTTATAACATCATTAGAAGCTCCATTAATTTTTACTATCCCACAAATTTCAAAGAATGACCTTAGATACTTGTGAGGATATTTAACAGGACGTCCTCTAAAAGCAATGTCCTTTGCTATTTGAATCAACCCCGGTTTCAACTCAAAATTATTTTAATTAATAGGTGTCTTCACGATCCTGGGCTGAGCTATGGGAAAGGATGGTTCAAACTAATTCTCAATGGCCTTCTCCACTTCTTCGGCCTCACTTTTCCACTTCTTATTTGATTCCAAGATTTTTCCTAAACATATGTTCAATCTCAGGATCAGGAGCCAAAAGAGGTGTGTTCTTATCACAGAGCATGCACAAAATAAACTCCAAGAAAATTAGCACAAAAATAGGCCCTAGTCTAAAATTTCTCCAATTCTTGAATAGTTAGAAAAAAACTGTTATTTTGGTCCCCAACAACAACGCCAAAAACTTGATGTGCAATGGTTAAGTGCAAACGAACGCGGTCAAGTTATAATATATTAAAACAGCTTAAGAAGTCGAGTAACATCCTCGGGGATCAAACAAAGAGTTTTCACTTAATTATTCAGAACCGTATCGATTTTAGCTAGGAAATTGTAAAGTCGAATTGAGCGATTTCTATTTAATTGCAACAAAACAAGATAAAAAAATGAAATTTCAAAATTAAAGAGTGTTCTAAGGTGTCGATTTTCATTACATACTTCATTGAACAATACTTATGTCAATCATGGAAGTAAGCATACTATGTATGTTTATCTAAATTTAGAATCTAAATTCTGAACTATTATCTTTCGAAAACAATTCTAGAATCTAAATTTCGAACTATTATCTTTTAAAAACAATTCTTTCTCATGCAATCTTAAATGACAACTAACTTAGTGATATTAAATTAAAACCCATGATATTAAACATTGTCGTGATCAACTTTTACTACTCTTTTTACTATGTATGTGATAAGTTAATAGCAATTTAATATTACAAGTTCGATTATACATACAATCTATTGAATTGAACATAAAATCTAACATTTATTGATGGCCAATCAAAGTCAATTAAAATAGTAACATTAAGAGATAAATAGCTATGCAATTCCATGTAAATTTCTAAATATTAACTCAAATCCATATGTAAATCCAACAATACCCTATAACAAAGGGTCTAGCCACCCATGGTTCTCAAAGACATATTCTCATACAAGATTGATTGAAAGAGTAAATTAACATGTATCGAAGAAAAACATAATCAATAAGCACTCTAATTGCATTTAATTTGAGTTCTAAAAGTATGCTTTGACATAAATCATAAGAGGGTTTCAAGTTTAACATACCTTTTATGAATCCTCCCAATTCCAAGTTGCTTTTCACGTGAATTCAACTTCAATTCTTCGGTGAACCACCAAGAGATCTTCTCTACTATTCTCAACCTTCAATTTGAATAGTGGAACTCCAAATTGAGTGAATTTGTGAAGGAAATTCTGTAGATTTCAAGAGAGAAGAAGAAAGTTGCAGAGAACCTTTCTTCAACAACCCAATCACCTAAGACTCAGCCAAATATGAAGTCTTTTATTCAACCTTTACATGCAAGCATTATTGAACTCCACAATGCTAGCTCTAAGTTGCTAAGTCAGTGGGACTTGTGTATGATTATAAGAAGAACACTTCCTACTAGGTATGTTTTGTGGGATATTCCCACTTAAACCAAATTTTCATTTTTCAATTTCAAATTTTAATCAATTAAAAAAATTAACTAAATTTGATTTAATTAATTCATAATTAATTAAACCAAAATTCAATTTCTTAAATTGAATTTGAAATTTAAAAATTAATTTGCTTTTTAATTAATTAAACATATTTAACTAATTAACTAATTTAATATCAAATATTAAATTAATCACACACCTAATTTTAAACATGAATCCTATTCATGTAAGTAATAATTAAATCAATAATTAAATATTATAAACTCTTCAATTTCGTTTAATTTCACCAAATTAAACGTTTAATTATATCAAATACAATTATATAAAACCCTAATTTTGAATTAGAACTTATTCAAAATTAAGCCCTAATTTCAATTTGAACATTTTCAAATTGAGATTCATTTTGAACAATTCAAATTGATATCATTCCAAATTCACTCAATTTATTAATTCAAAGTGTTCACATTTTACGAGCTAGTAGAGAGATCTTATGGATCTACAAATCATGAGCTACAACAATTTTAGATTAATTGGCTAAATCTCTTTAGACGAAATTAATCAGTATTTGTTAACTATCAAATAACACCACTATAATTCAATAGTTATACTCTTCTCACTGTAGATATATTTGTGTTCACTTGATTTAACCATAATCAGTAAGTCAACCCTTCACAAGTTATTCGTAATAACGGTTGAGTCTATTTGCTATTTTACCCTCGATATTACATCTTGCTCTTTAAGTTCCACTGATCCTTTAATGAACAATTGGTTTGTGATCCAATCACTAAATTGGATCCCTCTTGGGCTAATGAGAGGGTGGGGCCCCTTGTTCAAGATCTGGATTTAGAACTTAAGAGAATAATCTTTCTTTTATCCCTAAATCGGATAGGCGTGAATTTCTTATTGCACCCTATGTCTCCCCAACTATTTACCCGGTCTTACCCCTAAAATGGGAGGCTTATTAAGCCAGCGTTGTTGAGCCAACCCTCATCTATGTAAATTGATGACGGGCAGAAATGCATGTCATTATAGGCTTTTTATTTAGAATTATGAGGGCTGTTAAGTAGAATATGCGGCGAATATGTTAGAAATTCATAAGAAAGTGAATTTGCGTCGATCGACATTAAGAATCTTGGCTAACCAACTATTATGCGTTATTATGCGTTCAATTGTTTATTTTTGTAGCAACTACAGAAATTGATCGCATACGCAGGATCCAGGTTATCGCGGAGACGATCACATACGATTGACACACGGATGTTGCGTCCATCTACCGCATGCGTCCATCGCATGGATGTTGCGACCATCAACCGCATGCGTGCATCGCATAGAAGTTGCGGCCATGAAGCGAATGCAGTCATCGCAAGGAGATTTCAGCTACAGACAATAACCATAATAGAAGGGATGAACGCAAGGTTGGTGGAATGCAAACATGAACGCATACATTGGGAATATAAAAAAGATGATGTTGACATTTCACCAACCACGCCGTTAGTAGCAGAGATTCAGAAAAGGACCATCATGCTGTGAGTGTTAGATTCAGAGCAGGTCCATTAATGCTGTCGGCGATCAAGCTCTATAAATAGAAGTCGTTGAGCAGAATTTCAAATCATCCAAAGTTTTTTTTGCCTGAGGCTCCCTGCTTTAGACGTAAGATCCTTGAGAGTTCTTCATCCCCTTCAATCATTCCGAGTGACGACCGGAGCCTTCGCCAGAGTTAGAGCTTGAGAGAGTCTACTCCACCACCCATCCGTGGCACCACCGGCAACCTTGACACACATCTGCTGGAAGCAAAACATTGCTTCCAGCTGGTCCTTCCATTTTTCTTCTTTCCTTTTATTGTATTACATTTTGGCTTAAGGAATTAATACATTTTGTGATCAATACATTTCTATATTTTCCTTCGACTCCATCTTCATATTTATTTACTTAGCAACCTTAACTTTCATTGCATTACTTAGTGAGACTGTCAGAGTATTGCATACTTAATCATGCGACATAGGAATATAAAGCATGTAGCAAACCATCGGGAGGTGTGCGTTGCGTGAGTGTTGTGAGAAAAACTTATATGCTTAGTGTGAAGTTATAGCAACATTTATCTATAAGCGGACAAAATGCTCGTCTATGAGTAAAATCAGTAGAAACTAACTACCCGGGAGGGTAAGTGGTTGGTCACATTAAGCAATACAAACAGGTGTTCACTAGGAATAGAAATAATCTTATGTCACCCAGGTTTATGCGATTACCTTGTCTTATGAGCGCATCATTCATCATATAGGCATACTTGGGAGAGTAGTCTAAAACCAAATCTAAACCTTGGGAGAGCGGATTGGATCACATAAGCAAGAATGGGGAACTTAGGAATAAGCTCTGTTTGCTACTACACCCTGCATGCACCCTCTAAGTAGGATATGGTGGTATGCGTTCATCTCGCTTTTATGTGAGAGCACGTGAGCGGGTTATGGAGGCTTAGAAATAGGCTTCTCGACACTATCGCATATACATCGCATGCGTCTACGTCAAGTGCGTATAGCATGATCGCATAGCTTGCGTTGGCTGGGGTTGCCCTTGTGGTCAAGCTTAGTGTTGCAGTGAAGACATCCTTTCCTTTTCATCTGTTTTTCCATGTGTTTTACTACGCGTTAACAGTTATCGTGTCTCTACCTCTAATTCATATTCCCATTGCTTTGTCTGTTAGTTAGGAGTAGGAGTAGTGTATAGCTTATAACCCCCATCATTCTTTTATTCATTCGCGGCAAACACATCACCACATACCCTTTAGCTACAAGTCCCTGAGTTCGACCTCGGATCACCCGAGAAACTTGCGTTCTCGTTATACTTGGCGAGAGCGCAAGAAAACTTGTGACAGGAACGCATGGTCATTGCATATGAGATCAATGCATACATTCTATTCCAACGCATAGCCATCGACGCATGAGAACCAGCGCATAACTTAAGACATGCATCGCATAATTGCATTCACTAATTTTATGTCATCAAGTTTTTGGCGCCATTGCCGGGGACTTGGCAGCTAATAGTTTGTTGAGTTTTGTGCTTTCGCAGACAACCTTTTTACCTTGGGAGTATTGTAGCTTGTGCAACCAAGTTGCAAACAGTATTGAAGTGTAGGCGATGCGTCGAAAGCCAGTATTGACCCCTATATAGAAGAGCAATCAATCGCATGAGCTGAAGGTAGTCTAAGAACATGGTGGCCAACATGTGCCCAACAATCGCCGAAAGTTCCAATGGTCAAGGCGAGCCCTTTGACCTAAGCAGTTGAGAGAAATCTCCTACATAGGAGACTCCTTGCGATGAAATCACTCCAATTTCTCCAGGGACGTCTTCTACTCTATTTTTACCTTGCTTTCTTAGTTTAGTTTATTTTTATTGTTATTTTGGATATGCGGTTGCTTCCTTCGTTGTGGTGCATTTTCTCATTGTAAGTGCGAGAATAATTCTCCACGGTGCGCAGTTACAACAGAAAAATTCTCCCCATTCTTCAATGCATGGCTTCGACCACATGAATTCCAAAGCATGATCGTAAGTGTGTTCTATTCAAGGTTCTTTTCTTGTTATCTTTTATGCATTATCCTTTTTGAAATTCTCTTTGTTCGATTGCTTCCCTTTGCGATGCATCTATGATGATACGTATAATTCACTACATCCGCTAACTAAGCATCGCAAGGCTCACCTTACTTTTAATAACTTCTTCAAATTTTGACAGTCTAAGTTTTATTTTGTGCAAACGTTTGCTTAAACATTTGTTACCACATTTCTGTTGATTTTTCTTTAGCTTTGCGGCGAGAGCGTTGCCAACCTTTAAGTTTGGGGTGGCAGCGATCCTGGAGAATTGTGTTCACTATATTGTGATCATTTTCTATACAAAAAAAATAAAAAAAATTGGGAATAACAACTCAACTGTTAATGCAATGGGGAAACCCATGTTGATAAGAGTTAAGTTGTGAAAGGCACTTACCCGAAGTTGGATGTTCGCATGATACACGTGGGGGCAAGCCAAAACGAAAGTAAGTTACCAGGATCAATGCATAAGCATAACTCCTCTGTCTGGCATAAGCTAAATTAACCAAGACAAGAGTTGAGTTGAATATGGCACGCAACCGAAGTTGGCTGTCCACATGACACACATGAGACAAGCCAAAACGATGAGCGTAACCAGGTTCAACGCCGCATTCTAATAAGAAATCGTAAAGCTTTGAATTGTTTTGAATGAACGCGTTCTCAAAAGATGAATGCAAAGTTGCAGGGAATGAATAAAAAGTTTTTTAGCAGAGGCTTGCCAGGTTTAAACTTAGAAAAGATCTCTTTGAAGAAGTAGCCGAAGTGGAGGAGAGCTTTGCTGCCATGGTTAGAGGTATGTGTAAATTATATTCTGAGAGGCTGGTCATCGCAAACGAAAACCTGAGGGTGAGTTGTGAATTTCTTGAGTATAACGCATGCTTGAGGACAAGCATGATTCTAAGTTTAGGGTGTGATGATGGGCAGAAATGCACGTCATTATAGGCCTTTTATTTAAAATTTATGAGGGCTGTTAAGTAGAATATGCGGCGAATATGTTAGGAATTCATGAGAAAAAGAGTTTGCATCGATCGACATTAACAATCTTGACTATTATGCGTTATTATGCGTTCAATTGTTTATTTTTGTAGCAACCGTAGAAATTGATCGCATATGCGGGATCCAGGTTATCGCGGAGATGATTGCATGCGCGATCGCATACGCTACACACATGGATGTTGTGCCCATCTACCGCATGCGTCCATCGCCTAGATGTTGCAGCCATCAACCGCATGCGTCCATCGCATAGAATTTGCGGCCGTCAAACGAATGTGGTCATCGCTAGGAGATTGCGGCTACAGACAATAGCCATAAACTAGGAATATCAAAAAGATGATGTTGATATTTCATCCACCACATCGTTAGCAGCAGAGATTCAGAAAAGGACAATTGAGCTGTGAGTGTCAGATTCAAAGCAGATCCATTAATGTCGTCGACGATCAAGCTTTATAAATAGAAGCCGTTGAGCAGAATTTTAAATCATCCAAATTTTTTTTTTTGCCTGAGGCTTCCTGGCTTAGGGTGGATCCTTGTAATCCAGACGAAAGCGTGAGAAGATAGCTTGAGAGTTCTTCATCCCCTTCAATCATTCCAAGTGACGACCGGAGTCTTCGCTGGACTTAAAGCTCGAGAGAGTCTACTCCACCACCCATCCATGGCACCACCGGCAGCCTTGACACACATCTGTTAGAAGCAAGACATTGCTTCCAGCT
Organism: Benincasa hispida; assembly: GCF_027475165.1. Classification (NCBI taxonomy): domain Eukaryota; kingdom Viridiplantae; phylum Streptophyta; class Magnoliopsida; order Cucurbitales; family Cucurbitaceae; genus Benincasa; species Benincasa hispida. Next base: position 94,101,360 of record NC_143486.1, read on the forward strand.
GGTCCATCCATTTCTCTTCTTTCCTTTTATTGTATTACATTTTGGCTTAAGGAATTAATACATTTTGTGATCAATACATTTCTATATTTTCCTTTGACTCCATTTCCATCTTCATTTACTTAGCATCCTTAACTTTCATTGCATTATTTAGTAAGACTGTTAGAGTATCACATACTTAATCATGCGACATAGGAATATGAAGCATGTAGCAAACCATCGGGAGGTGTTCGTTGTGTGAGTGTTGTGAGAAAACCTTATTTACTTAGTGTGAAGCTGTAGCAACGTTTGTCTATAAGCGGACGTAATGCTTGTCTATGAGTAAAATCAGCAGCAACTAACTGCCCGGGAGGGTAAGTGATTGGTCGCATTAAGCAATGTAAACAGGTGTTCACTAGGAATAAGAATAATCTTACGTCAGCCAGGTTTATGCGATTACCTTGTCTTATGAGCGCATCATTCATCATTTAGGCATACTTGGAAGAGTAGTCTAAAAACCAAATCTAAGTCTCGGGAGAGCGAATTTGATCGCATAAGCAAGAATGGAGAACTTAGGAATAAGCTTTGTTTGCTACTATACAGCGGATGTACCCTTTAAGCAGGATATGGTGGTATGCGGTCATCTCGCTTATGTGTAAGAGCACGTGAGCGGGTTATGGAGGCTTAGAAATAGGCTTCTCGACACTATCGCATATACATCGCATGCGTCTACGTCAAGTGTGTATAACATGATCGCATAGCTTATATTGGCTGGGGTTGCCCTTGCGGTGAAGCTTAATGTTGCAGTGAAGATATCATCACCTTTTCATTTGTTTTTCCATGCATTTTACACGCGTTAACAGTTGTCGTGTCTCTACCTCTCATTCATATTCCCACTGCTTTGTCTGTTAGTTAGGAGTAGGAGTAGTATATAGCTTATAACCCCCATCATTCTTTTATTCATCCGCCGCAAACATATCACCGCATACCCTTTAGCTACAAGTCCCTGAGTTCGACCTCAGATCACCCGAGAAACTTACGTTCTCGTTATACTTGGCAAGAATGCAAGAAAACTTGTGACAGGAATGAATGGTCATTGCATATGAGATCGATGCATACATTCCATTCTATTGCATGACCACCGACGTATGAGAACCAACACATAACTTAAGACATGCATCGCATAATTGCATTCACTAATTTTATGTCAACACAAATCTAAGAATAATCTCGAATAAACAAGAGTTCATAGTTAGCTCAGGATTAAGATCAAGTTACCTGGGCCATCTAAGCGAAATAGTCAGTCTTAGACAGTAAACAACATTATAAAGTAAGAGTGACTTATTTCTTGGTCTGATCTTATGCACACTCATTACATAGGACGCCCCCACTTCTCATGTCAATACTTGAACGAATCAGGATCACTTCGTTTGTAACACCTTTACAACAACTTGTAATAACCACAAGGTGGACCGCATCTGATAGTGTTACTCGAATAAGGCACCCAACCTTATTCATATACTATAGACCGTTTTGGCTATTTACTCGAACTTGATCCATCTTTATATCTCTACATAAAGTTCAAGCATTCATATATTAGCCATGGATCTTGGTTTATTAGATTTAGACTTTACAAATACAATTGTTATTGAAGAAATGTTAAATAACATCTTTATTGATAATAGAATATGTTAACTTTACAAACTGCGAGTTTCAGGATATAAAACCCAATATTGATAGTGCCGAGAAGAAGAAAGAATAGGAGTAAATCTCGTCCATAAGGCTTTTCCACTAGTGGAAATCGCCACTATTCTTTCCGTTAGCACGTCAGAAAGTTGAATGGTCTCACAATCGGTCTTTAATTTTTCCTTTTTGACTTAAATATCTTCCAATTAGGTCAGAATCCCCCTTTCAGTGTTCAAAGTCGCCCAATTAATTAGAATGTCCAAATTTGGCACAAAATCCTGGCCAAAATTATCAAAATTTTTAAATAAAGAAAGCTAGCGTCATGATGCTTCGACAGCATTGCAACACCAGTCTGATTCTATCGAAGTGTTGTAATGCTCAGGCTTAGCGTTGCAACACTGCATCCTAAAGTGTAGTTACTGCCTTTTTGCGTTGAACACCCATTGACGGTGTAGCGTTGCAACTCTCCCTTACCTTTTGATACATAGCATTTTTCCTCTATTTTCTTCACTCTCTTTGGTTCATTGCTTGGTTTAAACTCCTCTAAGCCTAATTTAGTCATTTTTTTGGCTTATTTTGAATATAATTCACTTGTCAATCAAAAATCCTAGAAATCATTAGCAAATACGTCAAATCTAATAAAAAAACACATTAAAAACAATCCTAAATCTAAAGCAAATAACACATATTTTGTGTGCGTTTCAATCGGTAAGACGAAGAAATGGTGTTATAAAATGTTAAAGTGGTCGAACTCGATACCGATAATTCCATCTGTAAACCGGTATTTTCTTATTTAAAAGGAAAATGATGGAAATTGAGACACAAATATTCATACCAAATATATGGGTCCCACCGCATATTTAAACACAATTGGATTGAGGACCTTCCAAAGCTCAATCATATTATAAGATTTCATTACGGATGGTACGATGGATCCCACTTTTAATTACGATTACGAATAGATGTGTAAACAAAAGCTAAAGTAAATCGATGGGGCCCACAAACCGAAATGAATTGATTTATACCTATTCTCCCGATGTAAATGTGGCCTAAGTGCGAACTTCAAAAGTACAACTTGGAAAGGAAACTAGCCTAGACTGCAAAGAATAGACTACAATATTTTCCTTAATCAACCCAATTTAATGACTTTTATCAAGGATAGAGTACGAATCTTAGCACCCTCAATAAAAAAAAAATGGATTGACCAAGACGACAACACAAACTTCTTAAGCCAAAAAAAAAAAATAATAATAATAAAATAACATTAGCTTGAATTGAAAGTTTGAGAAGAAAACTTGAGATGGTATGTCTATTTCATGTCAAATCGTGCTTTAATAAGACTGGAATCTTCAGAGAAATTCTTTCTATATTCGTTGAAACTTGAAATTCTTGTCATATATAGATTTTTTTTAAATAATTTTATTTTAATATATATTAACAAAAATAGGGTAGGGTTAAAAAGATTGACAAAAATAGGTTTTTTAATCGTGTTCCTGGTACACGATTAAGCCTGAATCGTGTACCCGGTACATGAGTGCTTGTTGATCTGGCACGCGTAGACTGCCAATTTGGTAGTCATGCAGCGTTGACTGAGGTAATTGTGTACCCGGTTAACGATTACCTTCCAGTACACGACTTCCTTCTCCATTAAACCGCCACGACCCTTCTTCTTCCTCCATCCGAAACCTTTTTCCTCTGAAAACTTCGATCTTCCTCCGTCTAAACATCGTCTGAAAACCTCCGCTTTGCCTTATTTTCTCTTGTTGTTGCCACCGTGAGTCGATCTACCAAAGGATTTTCTTCATCTGAAGCATTCTTTTTCACTGAGGTAAAGTTTTTTCAAAAATTTTTCCCAATATATGTATTTGATTATAAAAATGAGGATCAAGTTCGAAAATGTATAGTTTATGGATCCATGATTTAAATGTATAATCTTCATATATATATCATTTTGTTTGCATTTGGGCTGAGCTTAATGTGTAGTTTATGGATCCATGATTTATGTTTGGATATATGTTGAACTTAAAAATTAGATTTTGTTGGGCTATTTTTCTAGATGATTATGTTGGCATATTTGTTGGGCTAATTTTTTTTTTATGATTAATTTGTTGGATGATTATGTATTTGTTGGGTTGAACCTAGAAATATATGTATATGTTTATAAAAATGAAGATTGCTTTTGGGCTGAATTAAATGTATGATTCATGGATATATTATTTTGTTTTTATTTGGGCTGATTTAAATGTATAGTTTATGGATCTTAGATCTGGACTAATTTAAATGTATAGTTTATGAATCTTAGATTTGGGCTGATTTAAATGTATAAAGTTTATGGATCTTAGATTTGAGTTGATTTAAATATATAATATTTAGATCTTATATGTTGAACTTTGAAATTAGATTTTGTTGGGTTGACATATTAACATACTTTGTCAACAATAACAATTGAAAAAATCATAATAAATATGTCGATGCGTCATGAAGATTTAGTGATTCTTGAACTTGGAAATGATGGAGATAGTGGTATTGATGTTGAAGCTGATGAATTATTTGGAAACAATAGTAGTGGGGAACATGATCTTGAGTTGATACCATCGGATATGTTCACCCAAATAGATTGGGAAATTACAAATTCAACATGTGAACTAGGGTCTACTTTGGAGGAAAGGAGTATAGGTGTACATAATTGTAGTTTAATACAAAAAGAAATGTTGTTTAATACTATAGATGTACATAATTGTAGTAAAAAACAAAAAGAAATGTTGTTTAATACTAAAAAAGATTTACAATCTTGCTGTAAAAAAATATTGTGTGACAGAACACTACGAGATTATTGTAGTGGAATCAAATCAAGATCTTTGGTATGTCAGATATAAATCATGGAGGGATGGTTGTGATTGGAGGTTACGGGCATGTCGGCATAAAAACTCATGGGTGTTCGAAATCACCAAACTTCAAGAGGAACACTCATGTTTGTTTTCAGAATTGACACAGGATCATTCACAGCTTGATTCAAATTTTATGAGTATCCAAATCCAAAATTTGGTTAGAGCTGATCTTAGGGTACCTGTGGCCCTACTCCAAGAAGCAATTAAAAAAAATATGGCTATAATATTAATTATAGACGGGTGTGGCAAGCCAAGAGAAAAGTGTTGATGTGTTTGGCGATTGGGAGAAATCATATTTAGAGCTTTTTTATTGGTTGAGTGCTCTTGTTCATTACAATCTAGGAACACGAACAGATTGGTATTTCCTTCCATCTGATGTGTAGGTACGACTATTTTTTGTCAAATTTTTTGGTCCTTCGGTCTTGCAAGAGAAGGGTTTAAACATTGTAAGCCATTAATCCAGATCGATGGAACTCATATCTACAGAAAGTATAAGGGGAAATTATTGACTGCCTTATCTATTGATGCAAGCAGGCATATATTTCTCCTTGCTTTTGCTATTGTTGAAGGTGAAAATTCGTCCAGTTGGTCATGGTTTTTGTGGCATTGCGTGAATATGTTACTCAAAGAGATGGTATTTGCTTGATTTTTTATAGACATAAAGACATTCTTGCTGCAATTAATAATGAGAAAATTGGTTGGAGTGAACCTAGAGCGTACCATCGATATTGTCTTCACCATGTTACCAGTAATTTCAATACGAAATATAAATCAAAGCAACTAAAAGATTTGGTGTTTAAGGCAGGAAATCAACACCAAAGGCGTAATTTCATTTGATGCATGAAAGAATTGAAACAATTGAACCCTGAATGCCTTCAATATTTTTCAGATATTGACTTGAAAAAATGGACCCAATCACATGACGGTGGGTACCACTATGGGTGGATGACAAGCAATGCAGTTGAATGCATGACTGGTATTTTCAAAAGTGCTAGAATGTTACTAATTACTTCTTTGGTTAGGCTAACGTTTTATCGCACAATACTGTATTTTGAATGTCGAAGACAAGAAATCAGTAAAGCACTCAATCGTGGGTAAATGTATACAGAATATGCCCTGAGAAAACTTAAGAGGTGGGAAAAACGAGTATCTGTGCATACGGTGACATCTATTGATAGGGAAAGTCAAACTTTTGAAGTACAAACTGGCATAAGTATGATTTTTCCCTATAAAGAACAACACACAAGTTTGGAGCTTGAAAGAAAGAATATGTTCTTGTAATAAGTGGCAGTCATTCAAGATTCCATGCTCTCATGTAATTACAGTTTGTAATTACATGTGTTTGATATACATACCACTTATTGATGAATGCTACAAATTGTCCAATTTCAAGCGATGTTATGAAGGTCACTTTCATCCAATAGAACACCCATATTATTGGCCAGAATTATCATTTACAGAAGTTCGTCCAAATGTGGACTTACTAAGAGAACAGGGTCGGCCAAAAAGTACGCGCATTCATAATGAAATGGATTGGAGAGAGGCAAGCCAAAAAGTTCGATGTACAATTTGCAAGAGAGAAGGACATAACATACGTACTTGTCCACAACGTACATTAGGTGCTTCGTCTTCGAGTCATTAGGTGTATATTTTATGTATTTATATTTTTTATGTAATTGTATTTTTCATGTAATTGTATCTTTTATGTACTTATATTTTTTATGTAATTGTATATTTTATGTACTTGTATTTTTCATGTAATTGTATCTTTTATGTATTTATATTTTTTATGTAATAGTTTCATTTTATGTAATGAATTTATTTTTCATGTAATTGTATCATTTTATGTATTTTTTATGTATCTTATATGTAATGGATTTTTTATGTAATGTAATTTGAACTTCTTAGGTAATAGAGCTTGGTCCTTCTAATCTTGTACAACTATATCAACAAAATACGCATCGTTCACATTCGGTATGGGATAGCTCTTCTACAGTAATTTTGAGTTGTTGGAGAAGGGAGGCATCTGCACAACATATTATCCCATTTGATCACCGCATTATTCCCTACGTTGAACAGGCAGGTTTTATTGGGGTTACACAAATCAGATTTATCTAGCTTGATTGGCACCTCATTCTGCTCTAGTTGAGCGTTGGAGACCAGAAACTCACACATTTCATCTGCCTTGTGAGAAATGTACAATCACGTTGCAAGATGTTGTCATACAGTTTGGGTTACGAGTGGACGGGCAAGTGTTGACAGGTTCACTACAATATGATTGGAAGAGTGTTTGTGAATAGCTCTTAGGCATTCCACCAGATGATCTGAAAGGGTCAAGATTGAGTATCCCCTGGTTGGCGTCTCAGTTTCCAGAATTACCTCCCAATGCCGACGACATCAACATACACAGGTATGCATGAGCATATATTATGCAACTTATTGAAGGATTTTTATTTGTTGACAAGTCAAATACTCTAGTGCATCTCATGTTCCTCTCGCTACTGTCTGATTTTGAGCATGTTGGTACGTATTCGTGGGGTGGTGCATGTCTTGCATGATTGTATAGAGAACTTTGTTGGGCTATCAATGCACAAGCGTTGGAAATAACGGGGCCGCTGATATTTCTACAGGTTTGGGCTTATGATAGATTTCCAATTATAGCACCACAAGTCCAGTTACATGCCCCAGATCATCGTCCACTTAGTGCCAAGTATTATTTTATTTATATATTTATTTCGTTATCATTTTATATAAGAATATAAATTAATTGTATTTTTTATAATTTTTGATGGAGTGGTGTATTAATTGCCTCTGAACAGTCAGCAAATACGTTGCTCGTGTACCGAAAAATATTTGACAGACTGATGCACAATTAGGTAACAAATGTATATATAAATGAATATTTAAAACATTTTGAATGTATACTTATCTTTTTTTTTTTTTTTGTTAGATTTATTGGACGCCATACACACAACAGATTTGGTCATCACTACCTGATTACTGTCGTGATGGTGCAGACATCTGGTTGACCATTAGTCCTCTTATATGCTTCCATATAGTAGAGTGACATTATCTAAATCGTGTGTTGAGACAATTTGGTCTGCGACAAACGATACCTTCATTGTCCTATACATTTCCAGCACTACACCAGATTTATTTGAGAGGTAAGCACGACCAAGACTAGCGTCAAATCCACGCAGAATATATATCCTATTGGCATGGACGACATGATCGTTGTGCATAGGGAGAATTAACAAATGGGTCAGCTGTATCAGATAACTACTTTTCCTCGTACGATTCAATCACGAGACGATTTATCACACCTGATGACGATTACTATTACTGCATAGTAAGAGATTTAAAATCAAATATTTTCTATATATATGATATGAATATTGTTTAATATTTATTTTTTTTATTGTACAGAATAATTTTATCGGAGATGTACAACAATATTCAGCACAACTTACCACAGTCTTACCAGAGTTGGGTTCAATGTGTTAGCAAACATTGGTCAACATAGAAGGTATTATTCAACAAACAAGACGATTTAATGTTGTTGATGCCGATCGAAGACATATTCGTCGTAGATGACAACGACAGCAGGGTGAACCTAATTTAGAGAGACATGAAGACAACCCCCATGTGGGGTAAGGGCCAGGGGGTCATCTTTAAATTTAATGTAAACTTTTATTTTCAAATTAAAGAACTAATTGTAAATCTTCTTTAACATCATGACATCTTCTTTTCTTAATATGAGTGTAATAATTATGTTTTCATTGTAGATTAAATATATAATTAAGTTGAATAATGAAGAAATTTGTAGACCCGGTCCTAAAGTCTTAATATTGTTGTACATCTCCAATTAAAAAAAATAATTAGTCAATATATTTTTTTTTAAAAAAAAAGAAAAACAAATCGTGGATCGGGTCCACGATTATGGCAATCGTGGACTCGGTCCACGAGTCTCGTGTGACCGGTCAACCAAATTAGCCGACGTGGTGCTGACTGGATTAAACGTTAATCGTGTACCCTATACATGATTTTGCCACATGGTAATCGTGGTACACGATTTCACTACCCTACTTTTGTCAATACTTTTTACTCCCACCTATTTTTAAAAATACTTTCCCATATACCCCATTTTTGTCAATAATTTGAAAAAATACTATATTTTTTAACTTGATCCTCAAATATATGGAAAAATTTGCACAATTTTATGTAATTGCAACTGCATTCACAATCTCAAATTCTACCATTTTCAACCCATCCTTAATAAAAGCACAAAAAATACAAAGATAAACGCCAAAATCAAGGATCAAGAACAAGATTTCTTTCTATTTTCACATGATTCAATAACTAACTAGAATATTTCACAAGATCTTTTTCCAATATACTGAAATAAACCTATAAATTGCAATGCATCGCAGTGATGCTATGGGCTAGTTGAATACATATATTTAATTTGAGATAATTTTGAATAAGAAGTGAAAAATTCATTACGAGCAATATAAAAAAGTCACACGTAACATAGCTAAACATTTAAGTTACAATTGGCTAACCAAGTTTTTTTAAAAAAAAATTAAAAAGTACTTATATGAATTGTGTGCGTTAGTAAATTTTCTTAATTAGGAGAATTGATAAAGGCTTTTAATTATGTGAATGAGTAGTTGTTATTTATTTATTTAAGAAAATTGACCGGATAATTTAATTTTTAAAAGTGTTTTAAATGTGCATTTTAATTTTAGAAAAGTAATTATAAATGAGTTTGAAATTAATAAGATTAAGATTAAAAGTACTATTTAGTCCCTATATTTGAAGTGTTTTCAATTTTACTTCATATGTTGTTAGTTTAATTTTTATACTTTCATAAATATTAAGATAATAATAATTTCCATATAAGAAAATATAATATGTGAATATTTGTTTTTAAAATTTATAGTAAAAATATTAATAGATAATTAAAAAAATTCTAAAAAATAACAAAGAAAAAAAAATAGTAGGAGAAACTATGTTTAAGATTTATTGAAAAGATGTGGACTATATAAAATTGGTAATTAGTACAACTAAATTGAACAAATCTAAAAATATAAAGGCTGAAATTATATTTAAAATATTTCTTGTAAACGCTTTATTAACACGTACTGTTTTGTTTTTTACAATATTGTTATACATTTCTTCATATAATGTAATTAAAGACTATCGATTCAAAATTAAGTGAATGCACAAAATGGTAGTTATTAAGACTTTTTTTTTAATAACATTTCCTATTTCTTGTTTCTATTTCTCATTTTTCAATAAACGGATTTATTTGATAATTATTTTCGTTTCTTATTTCTAAAATTTAAGAAATATTTCTAAAAATGAAATCAAATTCGAAAAGCTACACAAAGTGGTTTTTCCTATTCTTGTTTCAATATGTATTTGAACGTGCATCCAAGTTATCCTTCTTTACTCCCTCCAGTTTTGAGTTCGAATCCCACTTATGCAATTTTTTCTTTTACTTATTTTTATATTATATATATATTTTTTGTTTTTTAATGATATATTCCTTTTGTTTTATTTTTAGAAATATTTCTTTTTTTTTTCTTTTAAATATTTTTTTCTGTTTTTATTTATTATATTTCTTTTTTTACTTTTTCTTTTGTTTTATTCATCATATTTCTAAAGTTTGCTATATTTATATAGTAGGATATTAGTTTAATTTTGTATTATAAAATTTTCAATATTTAGCTTTATATATTATTTTGATTTTCAAATTTCAAATTTTAATATATATATTTAAATATTTGAATTTTGAGTTTTAAATTTTGGAATAAGCATGTTTATATATTATTTCAAATTTAAATTTATTATTTTTTAGTACATTTAAAACTAGTTAGAATTTTACAATATATAAATTTGGTTTACTAAGACATTCATTTCAACTCACTTTAATAGATTACAATTATGGTATTTATATAATAACATATTTTGAGTTAAATTTGAGTTAAAATCATTCTTACAAATGATTCGAGCGAGAAATTATAATATTGTAAATCAAATTTTAGCAACATATAAATGATAAAGTCTAAGTAAAGTTTTTTAAGACACCTCAAGTGCTTAGGATATATGATTAATTATCTTCTTTAAGTAGGAGACAGTTAATAAAGGAGACTAAATTAACATTTAATGTATAATTGGTTAGTTATATTGGTTAAATCAATGATATGACCATGCAGTATAAAATTCAAAATTTTCTCAAAATATCTATGGATAATGAGATATTTAGGTATATGGTGTCTAAGATTTGATTTTTGACAAGATACACTAGGTCCTACAAGGATTTAGAGAAATCCATGTTAAGATTTATCCTGGTTGGCATAGTATTGGGAGGAAAATTTTAATTTGTTTGTGTTAATGGATATGCGTTGTCATACGTTAATTTGAAGAATATGCATTATGTGTTGATTGTGTATATAATGACCATTCGTCCTTGTCACAAGTTTTTTTGCTCTCTCGCCAAGTATAACAGGATCATAAGTTTCTCGGGATGATCGAAGGTCGAACATGGGGACTTGCAACTAAAAGATGATTGTAAAGTAATGCGTTTGAGGCGGAGAATAAAAATAAAAAGAAAAAAGTTGGCTACTATGCGCTACTCATACTCCTAGCTAAACAGACTGAACAATTGAAGTTTGACTATGAGAATCTGTAGAGATGCGGAAACTTTTAACGCGTAATAAGATGCATGGAGAAGTAGAGTTGTGGAGGAGATGTCACCAAGTCCTTAAGTTTGGTCGCAAGGGTAATTCCAGTTTGCCACACTAACGCATTGCATACGGTGGTCAGCCACATACTTAAATCTCTATAACGCATGGTTGCGTTGAACATAAGGTTATTCCTATCTCTAGAAACATTGCTTACTTTGCTTAGTGAGTTTAACTACTTACCCTCTCAGAGAGTTGGTTATAGCTATTCCGCTCATAGACAAGCATTACGATAACCTCGCACTAAGAAAACAGATTGACTCACTATACTCGTGCAACGTACACCTCCCAATGTTTTGCTATATGCATCATAGCTCTATGTCGCATGATTGAGTATGCGATAACTTTTACAATCTACGCTTAACTCATTGCGATAAAAGAAAAAGATGGTAAATTAGAAGAAGAGGATGAAAATGATGTTGAAGGAATTAAAGGGATGTATTGATTACAAAATGTAATAATGTTTTAAGCCAAAATGCAATACAATATAGAGGTGAGAAGAGAGAGATGGCTAGATGTAGGTAATCTCTCGCTTCCATCAGATGTGTGTCAAGGTTTTCGGTGGTGCAATGGATGGGCAGTGAAGTATTCCCTCTCGAGATCTATCTCTGATGAAGCTCTGATGGTCAATCAGAGGAAGTTGTGGAAGTGAAGAAATCTCAAATACTTTCTTCCTCATGCTCTCGTCTATGATCACAGGAATCTGCCCAAGGCAGAAGTCCCGGATGCTTGAATTTATAGAGCTCAATCGCTAACAGTTTTGATAATCCCACTCTGAATCACTACCATTTCTGATGCAGTAGGTGAGAATGTCATCATGATCTTATCTCTTTGATACTCCCGAGGTATGTGTTCATGTTTGTTTCTTCTGAAGTATCAACGCATTCCACCCACTTTGTGATCATCCTTCTATCACGGCCATCACTCTGTAGTTGCAGTATTTCATGTGACCAACTTTTATTCATTAAGATTAATGCATGCGATCAATTTTACGATGGTTTGGGATCAACGCATGCAATCGACTCCCGCGACAACTACAAAATAGACATTTTGACGTAAGATAACGCATGATATAAGGTTAGCGGGGATTTTTAGTGCTGATCAACGCAAGTTCATTATTCCACATGAATTCTTAGTAATATTAATGCATATTCTGCTCATCAACCCTCATAATTCTAAGTAAAAGGTTGCAATAGCTTGTATTTTTACAAGCTATCACATAATATGGACTAAAGACAATTATTTCACTTGTGAAGCAATAATTCATGTAATCATAATATATCCTTAAATCTTAAAACTGTTTTTAATCATAATATATCCTTAAATCTGAAAACTGTTTTTTCATATATGAATTAGTTTATAGGAGTACTTTATGAGATAATAGTAGCACAGAGACTAAAATAGAGGATATTAGAAAACATCAAACTCTAGGGTAAAGTCAAATGAAAGAAAGTATCATGGTAGTAACCAAGACAGTTTTATGACATATAATTTATATAAAAGAACTCTCTAGACTAAATTGTGTGAGGGTTGCCTAAAATGTCTAGGACTATGCGACATGTCACTTATGCATTAAGGCAAGTGGGAGAACATGTTGCGTATAGAGCATGTCCTAGGATACATGTCTTACTTACTAGCTAATTGGCTTTAATGCAAATGGAAGATTGTTGGGATTTATGCCCTAAAGTCTGGTAGTTAATTAGTTATTTGATATAATAATTGATTATTTTATATATGCAATAATTAATTCTTCATTATGGGAAAATTCCAAGGTTATTTCATGAGACTTGAAACAATATGTATTGGACATACAGGTGGACTATGTTTCAAGTAATAACCTAAAGGGTTTATGGATTAAGATTGGGTACCTTATCCTAGTAACACTATGGATACGGACCACTTTGTAATCGTTACAAATATTGTAAGTGCTACAAATAATGTGATCCAAATCGTTCATGTAAATGAAGGAACTCTTAAACAAGAGTATCCATGAGCGCATTCAGATATTTTCGATTTCATTGGGACCGAATTACCACACATACATTCTAACAAATAGATATGCATTATAATGCTAATTATAGGCATGCTTTAACAATTAAAATATATAAAGACTAAGTAAACATACTAGTTGAAGACAATCTTCAATCGAACTCAATCCAGTGGAAGTAACTCCTCTGTGCTCCTTATCGCCCAGCAAATAACTGCCTAGCAGCACCATGGTCGTCTACACCGGCAGTGCACAGAAGAACAGCAACCGGGGACGACACCACCACTCGAAGCTCTCAGTATTCTCGGAGTGAGAATCGAAAGGGTGGACTTTGATGGAATTGGTAGAGGGAGGAGGAAAAGACGATCGTGTAGTACGAACAAGTAAGTGGGAGATAATAGATGATTATCGTATAGTCGGGTGCTTGTCGTTTAAAGAAAGGTACACGATCGTGTAGGTTTTACTAAGCAATCATCTAGTAAATAGTAAGTGATCGTTTAGGTCTGCCGGTGTGCTAAGCGATCATTTAGAAAATGTAATCGATCATTTAGAAATCGCGTGCGATCGTTTAGTGCACATGTGTGCAATCATTTAGGACGATGGGCGCTATCGCATAGCCTCTCAATACTAAGTGATCGTAAAGTTTTCACATGATGAGCGAATTTTTCTACGTAATTTCACAAAATGAAAACAATTTTCATTTTATTCTTCAGTTACAAGAACTTAAATCAATTTTCCCACTTTTGCACAATTCAGGAGAAATTCTTGGTCAATTATCTCACAACTGCCTATTTAATTAAATAATGAATATAATCATATTATATTCTTAACCTATAATTTGATATCACATATCTACTATAGTAATTTCTCCTCTACTTGATATAAATAATATTTATATCTAATTTCCTCCAAAATAATGTATCTCATATATTTAGTCAAATATATCATATACAATTAACCAATTCAATTATATCATATATAATGAACTCCCTCTTGTCAATTTGAACATTTCAAACTTACCCAAAAACTAACTCTCAACTTTATCCAAGCTACCAAGGGGACCTTATGGACCTGTGGCTCGAAGCTCCAACCATACATGAATAGCTGACTAAACTCTTTAATCACGAGATCTATCATTCGTTAACTGCCAGTCATTCCACTAAAGACCAATAGCTGAACTCTTCTTACTACAGATATATTTCTGTGTCCATCGGATATAACCAATCATGAGTACGATGACCCTTCACAGATGCTTGTAAGTACAGCTGGGCCAATTTACCGTTTTGCCCATGTAGTTACATCTCACTCCTTAAGTACTACTGATTCCTCTAATGAACAATACAACATAGTCCAACTATATGTAAACACCTCTCGGGCCAAGAGAAGGCGTGTGGCGCCACATCGTTCAAGCCCTAGAATCAGTCCTTAAGGGAGCTATCTATCTACTTGTCGCTGCTTCAGGGAAGGAGTGAATTCCATCTTGTGTAGCTGAGTTCCCAGCTCCCAAATCAGACGAATCCCCAAAGTGGTAGGTTTGAGTCGGCGACCTGGCCACTTGCACCCATGCAAATCAAAAGATCGCCCTCAATAGCAAGAGTTCCCAATTCACTCAAGATTGACTCAAGATTGAGGTCATGTTACCTATGGTCATCCTAGTGAAGTGAAGTCTCTATCATGAATAGTGTTATATAACGAGACGTTAACACTTCGTGGTCAGGTGTTATACGAACTCTGTGTATAGGACGCTCCCGCTCGCATGTCCCCTACATGAATGATCAGGATTAAACCATCTGTGACAAGTCACAACACTTGTGACCATTCCACAAAAGCAGACCGCATCCGTAGCGTTACCAGGATAAGGTTTCCCTCATATATCCATATACTACAGATCATTTTGGCTTAAGACATGATCCACTTGTATGTCACCACATACATGCTTAAGTTTTGAACATATATTATATTATACATATATTATACATCACAAGCGTTCATACAAACTGTTTACGAACTACAGGACACGAGATTTTAGGGCATAAATCCTAACAGTAAAGACATACAATTGGGGGTATCCTATACAATGAGTTTGTATAAGATTAGACTACATATGTGACACCGTTGACTGAAGGGATTAATATTTCACAGGATAATCATGTAACTCGATCTCCATCCTGATTGAGTTTTGAACTCTTGTCTATGAGAATAGTTTTTTCACTACAAGAAAAGACGATCTCTCCCTCATAACTTCCATTTTGAGCACTCTCAATATTTTACAGTGAAAAGAGTTTTCTCTAAAAAGATATCCACGTAAACACAAATTCTGTTTGTTCTTTCAAAAATCTAGTTCTCACAAACCGGTTCTAGCCAAAAGAATAGATGGAAAGACTTGATGATGGCATCACAATACTATTCATGGAAAGACTTAACTTATTACGTGTTGATCATGTTTCCTCTTTTTTGTATTATAATTTTAAACAAAATCGAAGCAAAGCGATCACTCACTTCCGCTGTGGGATTTAATCCCTTCATTAAGTACAGTAATATTTTTCATCCCTAGCAATTTCATGAATATTATTTTTTCAAACATTTTTTATTAACAGACATCTATGACAAATCTTAAATCAAACGACCCTTTATTATCTTCCTCAATTTTTCCCTTACTTAAGTACTTGATTTTTTTTTCTTGTTACTCTAATATAATTTTGAGCAAAGGATTATCTTATTTGAGTCATTTTGAGTTGATTTGTCAAGTGAAAATAAAAGTTATAAAATACCAACTAATAGATCTAATAAATTGATTCACTCATGAAAATTTAGTATTTTAAATTTTTGTAATTATTAGTATAAAAAGTTTTAATTAATAACCATCGAAGTTTAGAGATATAAAACTAAAGATCATATGCATACAAAGAAATAATTTTGACTAAATTTGTCATCCCAAAAATATATCATAATTTACGTTTGACGCTAGCTCCCAAATATATTATTTATGTTTTGACCCTTATCTAAAAAAATATATCATTTAACTTCGACCTCCAAAATACATTTTGATTCAGGTCTCAACTCTTAGAAATTCGAATTCTCACCCCACATTTGGTGATACTATTTTTCTTTTTTCTTTTTTTTTTTTAAAAAAAAGCAACATAATAATAGGGCAAATTTGAGATGAACACATTATAACAAAAAACAAATGGGTTTTAGATAGAGCTTACAAGAGAAAAAGAGGCATAAATAAAATGATATAATCCCATTAATAATAATAACAATGGGAAATGAATTAAAAGAGTACACACCACACACACTCTAACTTGGTACAATAGCATCACCAATATTATGATGCTTATCAACATCATTATCATGATTATGATCATGATGATGAAGATGAGAATTCTCTCTATGGCTTGTTAGGGGCCTATACTCAGCTTCACAAACAGTCATACAATAACTAGGAGTTAAACTTGACAATGACTTTGTGCACCCTTGGATGCATTGAGCAATCGTACCGACCATCGGAATATTCGCATCTACCCCCATTGGAAGTAAGAGGACGACAATGCTAAGAGTAGCAATGATTATCATTGTCGTGGAGACAATCCTAACCTTTTTCAATATTGTTGGTGCCTTACATGAATTCATCATCGTCATTGTTGCCTCTTTCTTTTTTTCTTTTTTCGCTCCGTGTTTGTGTTTGTGTGTGTGGTATGTGTGGTCGGCTTTGCCAATGAAAATTTAAATTTAGCAGAGAAGGGTTTGATTGTGTTTTAAAGGTTAAGGAGAGGAGGCATTGGCTATTTCAAGGTCTTTAGCTGTGTGGTGTAGACAAGAAGGGGGAAATTAAAGATATCTCAAGACTTTCAAAACTCTTAATTTAGGATGTGGAAGTTACATTATTATTTGGATAATGTCAAATTCGCAACCACTTTTTTCTTGTTTTCTTGAATTTTGGTTGGCCTTGAAACTACTCTCTTCAAAAGGTAAGACAACATTAGGAAATTGGGGTGCTTTTTATCTCATTTTTGGAGAACTATATTTTATTTTGGTACCTTAATTGTACATAAAAGTCTATCTTGATCGTTTTACCTTTATGATTGACATAAAAATTGATCGTAATAAATAATAAAGAAAGAAAGAAACTAGAATGAAGCCAACTTGAGCATAATTCAACTAATTAAGATCTTGTAATCTTAACCTAAAGATCTGTAATTCAAATCTTTTATCTCCAAATATTGTTGAATTAAAAAATAAATAGAATAAACGTATAAAACTATGTGTCATGTGAATAAAAATAAAACTATGAATGATGGGGAAATCCTTGTCTACTAACACAAAACCTTATAAATTTTTTCTTTTTTGAAATATTTTGCTTGATAGACTACTTCACTGACCATAATTTAAAAAAGGTTAAAGATTTGAATAAGCATGTTAATCGTGTATCGTCATGTATCTATCTACATCTAAAGCATTTCTTTTTCAATCCATTTCTTTATTAAATTTTGACTTCCAAGTTTTTTCTTTTAAATAAAAAATTGAAAACATTACTGTTAGTAAAAACCTACCAATTTAAAATATTTTATTTTGGTATTTTAATTTTGCATAAAAATCTATCACCTACAGGCGATTGACGTTAAAAACTAGCGTCTAAATAGAATGAAGTCAATCTTAGCGCAACTCAACTTGTTAAAGACATTATAAACTCATAAAAAATATCTTAGATTTGAATTGAGTCTCTAAATATTATTAAATTAAAAAAATAGAATGAATAATTATGTAAAAGATTACAAACGTGGAGGGAAAAAAACTAAGAATAATAGAGAAATTCTCAATTATTTTAAGGAAAAAAAAGGAAAAAGGAAAAAAAAAATTAATGGAAGGATATAAACAATCAACCTACTTCACCAACAATATTTCATAAATAACCTAAACTTAAACAATATTTCATAATTAAATTTCTACAAATTTTTAGACAAATTTAACCTTGTAGTACATTCTCTCTTATTTAACTCTAATAATATTTTATAATTAAAATATTAAAAGAAAACAAAATGAATTTAATATTCATTATCTACATAGTTTTTTATTTTTATTAATCATTAATTACAAAATATATCATCATTAATGTGTAATTTGTTGGGTTGTGTCCTACCCCTTGTAGTTTGTACACTTGAACACATTCTATCATAAAAAAATAGTAATAGAAACTATGTTTAAGATTTATTGAAAAAACATGGACTATATAAAATTGATAATGAGTACAACTAAATAACAAATCTAAAAATATAGGGGCTGAAATTATATTTAAAATATTTCTTATAAACGCTTTATTAACACGTAATGTTTTTTTTTTACAATATAGTTATACATTTCTTCATATAATGTAATTAAAGTTTATATCGATTCAAATAGAATTTATAATTAATAATACTAAAATATAATTCATTAAAATTGAATAATGTATTGTAATTATCAATATACTAATTTAATTTATTTTTATTGATATAAAAATATATTAAATTAATGTCATTAAAGATATTCAATAGAATATTAATCAATTTTTTTGTATTACTTAAAAAATATTCATTTTCAAAATGAAGTGAATACACAAAATGGTAGTTATTAAGGACCGTTTGATAACGTTTCCTGTTTCTGTTTCTCATTTTTCAAGAAACGGACTTGTTTGATAACTGTTTTGTTTTTTAATTCTAAAATTTAAGAAAGATTTCTAAAAATGGAACCAAATTTAAAAAGCTACACAGGGTGGTTTCTCCATTCTCGTTTCTATATGTATTTGATCATAACAGACACCTAAATCGTCCTTCTTTACTCCCTCCAGTTTTGGGTTTGAATCCCACTCAATGCAATTTTTTCTTTTACTTATTTTTATATTATATTTCTTTTGTTTTCTTATTATATATTTCTTTTGTTTTGATTTTAGAGATATATTTTTTTCTTTTTAAATATTTCTTCTGTTTTTATTTATTATATTTCTTAAGTTCTTTTTACTTTTTCTTTTTTATATTGTATTGCTTTTGTTTTATTCGTCATATTTCTAAAGTTTGCTATATTTATATATTAGTATATTAGTTTAATTTTGTATTATAAAATTTTTAATATTTAGATTTATATATTTTTTTGATTTTTAAATTTCAAATTTTAATATGTATATTTAAATATTTTTTGAGTTTTGAGTTTTAAATTTTGGAATATGCATGTTTATATATTATTTCAAATTTAAATTTATTATTTTTTAGTACATTTGAAACTAGTAAGAATTTTACAAATATAAATTTTGTTTACTAAGACATTCATTTAGGTTTACTTTAATTATTTACAATTATGACATTTATATAATAATATAATTTGACTTGATTTGAGTTAACGTCATTCTTACAAATTATTCAAGCGAGAAATTATAATGTTGTAAATCAAATTTTAACAACATATGAATGATAAAGTCTAAGGAAAGTTTCTTAAGATACCTCAAGTGTTTAGGATATATGATTAATTATCTTCTTTAAGTAGAAGACAATTAATAAACAAGACAAAATTAACATTTAATATAAAATTGGTTACTTATACTGGTTAAATCAATGCTATGACCATTGAGTATAAGAATCAAAATTTTATCAAAATACCTATGGATAATGAGATATTTATGTATATGGTGTCTATGATTTGATTTTTGACAAGATACACTAGGTCTTGGATTTAGAGAAATCTATGTTAAGACTTATCCTAGTTGACATAGTATGGACTACAAGACAATTATTTTACTTGTGAAGCAAGAATTCATGTAACCATAATATATCCTTAAATCTGAAAACTGTTTTTCATATATGGATTAGTCTATAACAGTACTTTATGAGATAATAGTAGCGCAGAGAGTACAATGGAGGATATTAGAAAACATCAAACTCTAGGATAAAGGCAAATGAGAGAAAGTGTCATGATGTTAGTTTAAGAAAACACACAACAGAAGAAAACGGGATCATAAAACATTTTAATTCATTAATTTTGACTTTGAATTAATCATGTTCATGAGATATTAAGAAGATTTTATACATACCTTTGAAGATCTTCTTCAAACTTCAAATTCAGCTGCAATCTCCTCTTCTTTTGATCGTGGACCACCACTAGAGTTTCCCTACTATCCTTAGGAGCATTAGATTGAGTTGTGGGACTCAAAACAAGCTGGAACAGAGAGAATCAAGGAGAAAAGTATTGGGTTTTTTAAGCTGGTTTAAGAACTTTTTTCCAGCTTCAAACCTTAGGTAATCCACTAGTTTGCATCATCTTTTTCAGCTGAAAATTTTGTATGTTTTATGCAGATACATCATGCAATCAGATTGCCTCAATAATACACAACTCTAACTTCAAATTTGAGGTGAAATTGGTTAATGGAAGATGACTAAGGAGCTTGCTTTTGAAAGTGGAACAATCTCACTTTTTGGGTTTTTCCAAATTTCCAAATTTTCATTTTAATTTTGAAAACAATTTTTAGTTTTTAATTCTATTAATAAAACTGAAATTTTATTAATTTTACAAATTAATGTTGGGAATGTCTTAGAACTCGCAGTTCGTGTTAAATATTCTATTTATAGATAATAATAAATTGTTGATTTTGCATTCTATTATGAAAATCCAATAAACATATCCATGGCTATAGTCTTATGTAGTGACATAAATAGGATCAAGTTGACAATATATAGCCTAAATGGTCTAATAAGTATATGGATGAAATTGGGTATCTCATCCTGGTAACAATATTGTAGTTGTTACAAGAAGTTGTAAAGTGCTACAAATGATGTGATCCACAAATCGTTCATGTTGAGACATATGAGTGGAGGCATTCTATGCAATGAGTTTGCATATAGACTGGACCATGAAAATAATCACTTTTCTTTATAATGACCGTTTACTGTTAAAACTGACTATTTCATTTATTACATAACCTAGGTTAACTCGATCTTAATCCAGAGCTAGTTATGAACTCCTGTTTGTTCGGGATTATCCTTTGATCTGTAAATGGTGAGAGTAGTCCAACAACACTGCTCAATAAGCTTCCCATTTTGGGGATAAGACCGGATGAATAACTAGGGACATAGTCTTGCAAGATAGAATTCACTCTTACCCAATTTAGGTTTAACAGATAGATTGTTCCCTTAAGTATTGATTCCAGGTCTTGAATAATCAAGGCTCCGCCTTCTCATGATAGAGAAAAGACTTGATTCATGAGGATTATGAATCAGAATTGTTCATTAGAGGGTTAGTGGGAACTTAAGGAACAAGATGTATTCACAGGGGTAAAACGGTTATATTGACCCAGTTGTGATTACGAACAACCTGTGAACGATCAACTTACTGATTATGGTTATATGTTCAATTATGGGCTATGGTGGAGTGACCCAATAGTTAACAAATGGGGGTTATATCGGTCTAATGAATTTAGTTGATTAATCTCGGATCGTTGGAGCCCATGATCTGTAGGTTCACGAGGTCCCCCTACTAGCTCGTAAATGGATAAGCTTTAGAGTAGCTTGATAAATCAATTTGAATTGTTCAAATTAAAATTAAAGGAAATAGGAGAATATATATTTAAATATGATTTAAATATATGAAGATGGATTTGTACAAAAATTAATTTAATATTTGATATTAAATTAATAAGTTTTATTTAAAAATTAATTTATGAAATTAATTTTATAAAATTAAATTTTCAGTTTTAAAATCAAAATGGATTTTGAAATCAAGTTTTGATTTTGAGAAAAATTGGAAAATCAAAATTACATGCACAAATGGAAAAATGAGATATTCCATTACCATCTTCTTCATACTCACACAAAACCCATTTCCTCATCTTCATTAACTCCAAGCATGAGCTACAAGTCATGCAACATTCTTCTTTGCATGTTCACCTGCAATAAATAAAGAATAATGGAGTGAAATTGAGGTATGCATTCCATTAGAAATTTTAGAGTAAATTTCGAGCTGAAGAAGGGTTCTTCGAGCGTGTGCTACTGTGAGCTTCCCCTTGTGTTTTCATTGTATCAGTTGTTCTTGAGTCCCACTCGTTCTAAAGATCCAAGAGAAAAGTGGGGAAGATCTTGAGGTGGTTCACGGTGTTCTTTGGGGAAGACAACTGCTGCTGATCGAGATCTTGGAGAGTTCTACAAACGGTATAACTACAAACCCTCTTATTTAAGATGAACATACTTTAGTTTCTGCCAAAATTAGTGAATTTGAATGCTTATTGATCCTTGTTACTTCCGCTGCATGTTAATACACTCTTACAATTAATTCAATAATTATTTTCTAACAAAATTAATAATTAATTAAATAATTTAATTAATTTCAATTATCAAATAGTAAATTAATTTAACGTCAATTCTGTTGGGATTGGTGTCTGAATTTTCCTTGTAGTCTCGTAGTTTATAAACATTTTGTAAACATATTATTAAGAAAATAAATGTTATTTTATAAGTATTTATTCAAATCCAATAAACTAAGATTTGTGGTTATTTCATGTAACTTAAGCATGTATGTGGAGACATACAAGTGGATCATGCCTTAAGTAATAAGCTAAATGGTCTGTAGTATATGGATAAAGGAGGGATACCTTATCCTAATGACACTACAGATACGACCCGCTTTGTAGATGTTACAAGTGTTATAAAGTGTTACAAATGGTCTGATCTTGACCATTCATGTGGAGACATGTGAGCGGGGGTATCCTATACAAAGAGTTTGTATAAGACCGGACCACGAAATGATTAGTCTCTTTATATAACGCTGTTGATAATTGAGACTTACATTTCAATAAATGACCATAGGTGACATGACCTTAATCCTGTGTGAATTGGAAACTCCTGCCTATGAGGGTAGTCCTTTGATTTGTATGGGTGAGAATGACCAGATTGCCAACTCAACAAGCTTACCATTTTAGGAATTCGTCTGATTGAGGAGCTATGAACTCAGCTACACAAGACAAAATTCACTCATTTCCCAAAGCAGGGGTAAGTAGATAAATTGCTCCATTGAGGGTTAATTCTGGGTCTTGAACATAGTGGCCACACCCTCTCCTGGCCTGAGAGGACTTAGTCATAGTAAGACTATGATTTATTGTTCATCAGAGGAATCTGTAGTACTTAAGAAGTTAGATGTAACTACATGGGGCAAAATGGTAAATTGGCTCAGTTGTGCTTACGAGCGATTTGTGAAGGGTCATCGCACTATTGATTAGTCATATGAACACAGAAATATATCTGTAGTGCGAAAAGTGCAGCTGTCGGTCTTTAGTAGAGTGACTAACAGTTAACGGATGGTAGATCTCGTGATTAAAGAGTTTAATCAGTTATTCATGTACCGTTAGAGCTTCAAGCTACAAGTTCATGAGGTCCCCATGGTAGCTCAATGGGTTAAGTTGAGAATCAGATTTTGGGTTAATTTGAAGTGTTCAAATTAACAAAAGGAAATTCAATTATATGTGATATAATTGATTCAATGTATTTGATACATTATCATTGGAGGAATTAATATAAATATGATTTATATTAAATACCATAAAATAGAAAAAGAACTATGGTTTATATGTTTCATATGATGAAATATTAAAACTATAGGATATAAATATAATATGATAAGTTGGTTATTATATTTATTTATAACATTTTAATTATTTGATAATTAATTATTCTTTTTCTCTAATAACTGATTTTAGTGGGAGGCTATTGGAAGTTTTATGGTAACTGTAAGATAAAAAGGAAAATTGTTTCCCAAATCAAAGAGATGATGATTCATTCTGAATAATCTCACAAAAAAGCTATCAAGTAAAAGTGTTTTACTAAACGATAGCATAGAGAGCATACACGATTGAGTTACGAGTTTACTATACAATAGTTACTCGTTTACTCGTTGTTACACGATCGAGTAGCAAAGCTATACGATAGGCTTCATTTTTCTAAACAATCGAGTATTTCATCTATACGATAGACACCATTTATCTCCCACTTACTCGATCGCCTACCTCCTGCTTTCCTCAATCCAAAATCATATACAGTCTACAACTTCTGGATTCTCATACGAAAATACCAAGGTAACAATTATGGTGGTGTTCTAGTTCCGTTCGAGGATCGGGTTGAACTTGATTGTTATCGAGGTGCATCTAGTCGTTCGTTGAGATCGTGTTCAGATCGTTGCGTTCGAGTTCGTGTTGTTGAATGAGTTGCTAAACGATCGAGGGATACTTGAAGAAGAGTTCTTCAAAGCTTTGCATACTCTATCCCTGTTTGTTCCTTTAAAGAAGCATGTTGTAATTTACTGTTTATGCATAATCGTTTCCGTTTAGACTGTAATTGTTTGTGTTCTATCTCAATGGGATTTGGAATGATCCGCTTCCGCTCACTGGATCTCGATTCAGTGTTCCTTCAATTGGTATCAGAGTCAGGTTGTTCTGATATTCCAAATTCCATTGTTGTATTGTACTTCTTTTACAGTCATGGTGGGCTTTAAGTTTTCTACAATGAGTTTAAGAGTTAAATGTTTTTGTGGATGTGTTGATGGATGTTTACGGGATGATTGCCTCTGTTTAAATCTTTCTTTAAGTTTACAAAGTGTTAATTTGTAAAGGCCCCTTCGTTTTTAGGCATAATTAACAAGCAATCAAGTCTGTATTCAAAGTGTTTGGAGTGTTTTGAGTCGTTCGTGATGAAGTTTTGAAGCATGGAGATGCTATTCTCATCGAGGAATAAGACCAAAGGGTGGTTTCATCGTGTAGTCCAGGTTAAATGGTCGTTAAGATTTGGCTAAACGATCGTGTAGAAAAGTTCTACCCGATCATGTAGTATTTACTAAATGATCGTATGGCTGATGCTAAACGATTGAGTAAAGCGTTTACTCTATCGTGTTGCATTGGTTGCTTGATTGCGTAGACGCTTGGGGTAAATGATCACATAGAGTTTATGATACTCGTCGCATGGTAGGCATGCACACTTAATGATCATGTAGTTCAGCATGCTTCATCACATAGTCACTGGCTACTCGATCACTTGGTATACGATACTTGACGCTTGCTTTGCGATCGTTTAGATGATCATGCTTCACCGCATAATTGTTGTCTACTTGATCGTTTAAGGCATGCATTACTCGATGTGCACTGCACGATTGTGTGACCTTAATACTTCGTCGAATAGTCATAGGCACTCGATCCATGCTACACGATTGTTTATGCTCATACAACGTTGCTAGACGATCACAAGAAGCTGTTACACGATCAAAGAGATACAGATTTTCCTGGACGATTCAAGACCCGGTTCGCCTGTTTGAACTGGTGGACTCAATACTCTTTGTAATAGTTAGCATCATTCTTTCGAATTTGAGGCTAATTATTCCGGCCTATCAACTTTTATCTAATGTACAAGAGATGTATGTTTGTTTATATGCCATAATGTATGGCATAGATTTAAAACCCACCTTAGGTTATGCATTTGTTCATGCATCATCTTTATATTATAAGTGTTATAATATAGTAGATTGCATGATTAAATTAGATTAAAACATGCTCATGGATCATATAATATAAGAGTTATATTTATGCATGCATTAAGTATATTTATGCATCATCTTTATATTATAAGTGTTATAGTATAAGGGAGTATGAGAACATATATGCTTGGTTCATTACTTTGTTATATAATAGTTATATAAAAGTAGTAATGAATGAACAATGCATGGAGCATGATAGTAAGGTTTATTTGTAAGAGCTATAAATACCTTGAGAATGTGTTGCTTCGCATTGTGGATGATTTTAATTGTTTCCTTTTATAAGAGTGATAATGGAAATTATAACTAAAATCAATACGAAAGAGTTGCATGTAAACTTAGGTAAAATCATGTTTTAAAGGGTTTTAAAATTTGATTGAGATCGACCCAAGTTCATGGTTCTAATGATATTAGAAACCTAAGTTTAATCTTTTAAATCGGTTTAATAGGATTAAATTGATTTTCATAAAAGATTAAATTTGTAAGAAATCTATTTATAAAGGATCTTTTGTCTAAGACGAGTTCTGGCTAGGCTGGGGTATTTAAGTTGAAGGAAACGAAACACCCCTACCTAGGAACCTACTTGGAAAGGTGAATTAGATAGATTTATTGCAAGCATACAACAATTGATCAAAGAGTTCGTTAAAGTGTTTAATGAATGATGATCAATAGTTGTTTAACTTTCCAAAGTAAAAGTTACTTTTGGGCAAACCTAATCAGTCACTTAGTTAAAATAATTAGCCGTGTTTTTTCTAAGTAAAATAAACCCTAGGTTTTAAAATACTCAGTGGGATGAAAAGATATCTATGATATGTCAATTCCACTCATGTTTCTCCCTGAATGTTCACACCGTTAGATTCATGCTTAGCCTCGTAGTGCCCTGGGAGCATCCCCCTTCGAATGGTGTTTGCACGGGTCAATATCAAGGTGAATGGAGAGAGTATTTATAGTAAGCGGGAGAAGGATGTGTGTCAACATGTCCTGCGGTATTCCTCATTGGTTTACACCATGAGATCTTCTTGCACGACCTCGTGACGTCCTTAGAGCGTCCCTCTTCAGATGGTTTGTGCGGTTGGTCAATATCAAGGTGAACTCCAGAAATGGATAGGGTCACTTTAGTTTTTGCTTTAATCGGATTTTTTCCCTTTGGATTCGTTACTTGGGGCAGAACTCTAGGATCTATAATGAAGGATGAAACTTATGGGAAATTGTTAAGCAGGTTAATGATTTATTGACCAAATCAATGATGGCTAGCCGTTATAGGAACAAGAGTTGTTCTGGTGTAATGATTAGTTGAGAATGTCTCAATTTAAAGGAGGGATAAATTGACTACCCTTCGGTGGCTTTTATCCTAAACCATTGAAGCATCATTGCAAAACTAGATGAGTTCATTTAGATTTTGCTAAACTAGATTGGATTTTGTTTTAAAGAGTAATTGCTAAATCTAATGTAGATTAATATGTTTGTTTTTTCAGCAACATGTCATTGTATGATTTTCCGTTAGTTGCCTTTTCTAATTTGACTGATTACATACATTGGAAAGAGTCTCTTAAAACATATTTTGTGGTAAACGACCTTAAGTTTTTTATGAGGAGTGTCCTCTAGTCCCAAACCCTAATGCACCGCAAATGTTCATAATGCATATGAGGTATGGATGAAGGCTAATTCGATGGCCCGACTTCACATTTTGGCAAGCATACCTGATGCATTGGCCAAAAGGGTTGAGAATATGGGCATTGCACGTAAGATCATGAACTCGTTGCAAGAACTGTTTGAACGTAAGTTCTCACTTTTTAAGCAAAAAGGGATGGATGACAAATAAACTAGTAGTATTAGTTCCCAAGATAACCTCCAATCTTTCTTGAATGCCAAGGAACTAGAAGAGAAAGCAATTGTTGTTGACTTTAATGAAGTTCATCGATGAGAAGTGATCTCTGAAATGAAACTTGGAGCTTATATAGGTTCTAATACTGATCCCACTACTTTCTAGAAGAGGTAAAGTTCTAAAGACGATAAATGTGATTTATTTGTCTTGGAGACGTGTTTGGTAGAGAATGATGATTCTGCCTGGATACTTGATTCAGGTGCTACTAACCACGTAAGTTCTTCCTATCAAGGATTTAGTTCCTGAAAACGTTGGAAACTAGAGAGTTGACTCTTAGAGTCGGTACTGGTGAGGTCGTTTCAATTGTTGCTAAAGGCAAGCTAAAGTTATTTTTTTAGACAAGAAACGTTATCTGTTACTGGATAATATTTATGTAGTTCCTCATATCAAGAGGAACTTATTTTCAGTTTTTTTTCTGATTGAACAAGGTTATTTCATCTCCTTTTCTGAGAATAAAGACTTTATTTTTAAGAATGGTATGGAGATTGGTTTTGGTTCAATGGAAAATAACTTGTATGTACTAAAAGCATTACTCATAAAAGCTTTGCTTAATACTGAATTGTTCAAAATAGCGACAACTGTAAAAAGACTAAGGCTTTCTCCTAAGGAAAACGTCCATCTTTGACATCTAAGGTTATGTCACATCATTCTTAATAGGATTGCGAAGTTGGTGAAATATGGACTTTTAAATGGTTTAGAAGAAAACTCTTTGCCGGTTTGTGAATCATACCTTGAAGGCAAAATGACCAAACGACCTTTTACTGGAAAAGGTTATAGAGCCAAGGAAACCTTGGAGCTTATACATTCAGACCTTTATAGTCCGATGAGTGTTAGAGCTCGAGGTGGGTATGAATATTTCATCTCTTTCATAGATGATTATTCAAGATATGGGTATCGACCTAATGCAACATAAGTCTGATGCTCTTGAAAAGTTCAAGGAGTATAAGGGTGAAGTTGAAAACTTGGTAGGTAACAAGATAAAAACACTACGATTTGATCGTGGTGGAGAGTATATGGACTTAGAGTTCCAGAACCATATGATAGAACATGGAATCACGTCCCAACTCTTGGCCCCAGGTACACCTCAGCAGAATGGTGTATCAAAAAGGAAATAAAAACCTGCTAGACATGGTTCGGTCTATGATGAGTCATGCTCATCTTTCAGACTCGTTTTGGGGATTTGTAGTGGAGACTGCAGTTTACATTTTGAACAATGTTCCCTCAAAGAGTGTTTCCGAAACGCCTTTTGAGTTATGCAGAGGTCGTAAATGTAGTTTATGCAACTTCAAGATTTGGGGATGTCCAGCCCATGTGCTTGTGGCTAACCCTAAAAAGTTAGAACCTCGTTCGAAAGTTTGCCTATTTGCACGCTACCCCAAAGAAATGAGGGGTGGATACTTCTATGATCCAAGTGAGAACAATGTGTTTGTATCGACACTATCTTCTTGGAAGAAGACCACATATGGGATCATAAGCCACGAAGTAAGCTTGTTTTAAATGAGATTTCTAATGAAACTACTGAGAATTTAACAAGAGTTGTTGAACAAACTGATAGATCAACAAGAGTTGTTGATGTCGATTCATCTAGTCAATCATATCAAGAATTGAGACTGCCTCGACGTAGTGGGAGGGTTGCGAACCTACCGAAACACTATATGGGTTTAACTGAAGCCCAAAACATCATATCTGATGATGGGGTTGAGGATCCATTGTCTTATAAGCAAGCAATGGAGGATGTTGACAAAGATGAGTGGATTAAAGCCATGAATCAGAAAATTGAGTTTATGTACTTCAATTCTGTTTGGGAACTTATGGATCAGCCTGATGAGGTAAAATCTATAGGTTGTAAGTGAATCTACAAGAGGAAAAGAGGTGTAGATGGAAAGGTGCAGACCTTTAAGGCTAGACTTGTTGCAAAGGGTTATACCCAGGTTAAGAGATTGGATTATGAGGAAACTTTCTCACCTGTTTTCATGTTGAAGTCTATTAGGCTTTTCCTGTCTACAGCCACATTTTATGATTATGAGATATGGCAGATGGACGTCAAGACTGCCTTTTTGAATGGTAATCTTGAGGAGACCATCTACATGGCTCAATTAGAGGGGTTCATTGATCCAGATCAAGAGCAAAAAGTTTACAAGCTTAATAGGTCAATTTATGGATTGAAACAAACATCTAGATCTTGGAACATTAGCTTTGATAGTGCGATCAAATCATTTGGCTTTGATCAGAATGTTGATGAGCCTTGTGTTTACAAGAAAATCATCAACAACTCAGTAGCTTTCTTAGTGCTATATGTGGATGATATCCTACTCATTTGAAATGATGTAGGTTTTCTGATTTGACATTAAGAAATGGCTAGCCACCCAATTCCAAATAAAATATTTGGGAGAGGCACAGTTTGTTCTAGGGATCCAGATCATAAGGGATCGTAAGAACAAAAGGTTGGCCTTGTCTCAGGCATCGTACCTTAACAAGATGTTAATCAGATACTCGATGCAGAATTCCAATAGGGGTTTATTACCTTTCAGGCATGAAATTATTTTGGCTAAGAAATAGTGTCCTAAGACACCTCAAGAGGTTGAGGAAATGAGACGAATTCCCTATGCATCAGATGTTGGTAGCCTTATGTATGATATGTTATATACTAGACCTGACATTTGCTATGCAGGAGGAATTGTCAGCCGATATTAGTCCAATCCAGGATTATATCAATGGACGGCGGTCAAAACGATCCTTAAGTATCTTCGAAGAACGAGAGACTATATGCTCGTGTATGGAGATAAGGATTTGATCCTTACAGGATACACAGACTCTGACTTTCAGACTGATAGAGATTCTCGGAAATCGACATCAGGGTTAGTGTTCACTCTGAATGGAGGGGTTGTAGTTGATGCATCATAGACTCCACTATGGAATCCGAATATGTAGCCGCTTGTGAAGCTGTTAAAAAGACTATTTGGATTAGGAAGTTTCTTACCGATTTGGAAGTTGTTCCAAATTTTTCTTTGTCGATCACACTTTATTGTGATAATAGCCGGGCTATGGCAAATTCTAAGGAACCTTGGATTCATTGGAGAGGAAAGAACATCGAACGAAAGTATCATTTGATCAGGGAGATTGTGCATCGCGGTGAATGATAGTCACGAAGATCGCGTCGGAGCACAATGTTGTTGATCCGTTTACAAAGGCTCTCACAACTAAGGTGTTTGAGGGTCATCTGAAGAGTTTGGGCTTACGGGATATGTGGCACATTGTCTAAGACAAGTGGGAGATGATATTGGGGT
The DNA here is from genome assembly GCF_027475165.1 of Benincasa hispida. Taxonomy (NCBI): domain Eukaryota; kingdom Viridiplantae; phylum Streptophyta; class Magnoliopsida; order Cucurbitales; family Cucurbitaceae; genus Benincasa; species Benincasa hispida. Next base: position 94,132,349 of record NC_143486.1, read on the forward strand.
ATAGAGTATGTCCTAGTTTATTGTATATCGTATTGTTTTTTGTCTTGTACGTTAATCTTCCGAGGCATTAGGACAAGTGGGAGATAGTTGGGATTTATGTTCTAATTCTCCTAGTAGTCTCATAGTTTGTAAACATATTGTAAACATATTGTTATTAATAAAATAAATGTTATTTTATAAGTATTTACTCAAATCCAATAAACTAAGATCCGTGGTTATTTCATGTAACTTAAGCATGTATGTGGAGACATACAAGTCGATCATTGCTTAAGTAATAACCTAAATGGTTTGTAGTAGATAGATAAAGGAGGGATACTTTATCCTGATGATACTACGGATATGGCCCGCTTTGTAGATCTTACAAGTGTTGTAAAGTGCTACAAATGGTCTGATCCTAACCATTCATGTGGAGACATGCGAGCGAGAGTGTCCTATACAAAGAGTTTGTATAAGACTAGACCACGAAATGATTAGTCTCTTTATATAATGTCGTTGATAATTGAGACTTACATTTCATTAAAATTACCATAGTTGACATGACCTTAATCCTGAGTGAATTGGGAACTCCTGCCTATAAAGATGGTCTTTTGATTTGTATGGGTGAGAGTGGCCAGGTTGCCAACTCAACAAACCTACTATTTTAGAGATTCGTCTGATTAGGGAGCTGGGAACTCAGCTACACAAGACGGAATTCACTCCTTCCCTGAAGTAGGGGTAAGTAGATAAATTGCTCTCTTAAAGGTTGATTCCAAGTCTTGAACATAGTGGCCACTCTCTCCTGGCCCAAGAGAATTTAGACATAGTAGTCACAATATTCATCTCTCACTTACTCGATCATCTACCTTTTGTTTTCCTCAATCCAAAATCATACAGAGCCCAAAACTCCTGGATTCTCACACCGAGAATACCAAAGTAATCATTGTGGTGGTGTTCTAGTTCCATTCGAGGATCGGGTTGAACTCGATTGTGATTGAAATGCATCCAGTTGTTCATTGAGATCGTGTTCAAATCGTTGCATTCGAGTTCTGCTGTTGAACAAGTTGTTGAACGATCGAGGGATACTTGAAGAAAAGTTCTTCAAAGGTTTGTATACTCTATCCTTGTTTGTTCCTAAAGAAACATGCTGTAATTTATTGTTTATGCATAATCGTTTCCGTTTAGATTGTAATTATTTGTGTTCTATCTCAATAGGATTTGGAACGATCTGCTTCCACTCAATGGATCTCAATTCAAAGTTCTTTCAAATTTCACCACCATGAATCTTTATTCATGAAATTAATATTTAAATCATATCTAAATATTTAATTGATTATCCGATTTCGTTTAATTCCAAAACTTAAACATGTAATTATATCACATATAATTACAAATTCCCTTAATTCGAATTTGAACGTTTCAAATCAACTTATCATGCTATTCTAAGGCTTATTCTACTTGTGAGCTAGTAGGGAGACCTAATGGACCTACAAATCATGGACTCCAACGATTCGAGTTTAATTGGCTAAATCGAATTAACCCTCATTCGTTAACTATCGGGCCACTCCACTAAATCTCAGTAGTTGCACTTCTCTTACTATAGATATATTGTGTTAATTCAATATAACCATGATTAGTAAGTTAACCCTTTGCAAGTTATCCGTAATAAGGGTTGGGTCAAATGGTTGTTTTACCCCCGAGATTAGCTCTTGTTCCTTAAGTCCCACTGATCCTTTAATGAACAATCAATTTTTGATCGGATCATCAAACCAATCCCCCTTGAGCCAATAAAAGGGTGGGGCGCCTTGTTCAAGACCCAGAGTCAGCACTTAAGGGAACAACCTCTCTGCTATCCCTGAAAGTGGGTAGGAGTGAATTTCTTCTTGTACCCTATGTCCCTAGCTATCTACCCAGTCTTATCCCTAAAATTTGAGGCTTATTGAGCCGGCGCTATTGAGTTAACCCTCACTGATGCGAATCTAAGAATAATCTCAAATAAATAGGAGTTCATAGTTAGCTCAGAATTAAGGTTAAGTTACATAAGTCATCGTTATGTATTAGTCAGTCTTAAACAGTAAACAGTGTTATAAAGTAAGAGTGACTTATTTCTTGATCCAATCTTATGCAAACTCATTGCACATGATGCCCCCACTCCTCATGACACCACATAAACAAATCAAGATCACTTCATTTGTAGCACTTTACAACTCCTTGTAACAACTACAGAGTGGGTCGCATCCAATAGTGTTACCAGAATAAAGTATCCAACCTTATTCGTATACTATAAATTATTTTGACTATTTACTCGAACCTGATCCACTCTTATGTCTCCATATAAAGTTCAAGTACTCATGTAATAGTCATGGATCTTTTAGTTTATTGGATTTAGTTTTTACAATTGTAATTCAATTTTATCGAATAAATGTTGAATAACACCTTTATTAATAATAGATTATATTTAACTTTATAGACTACGAGTTTTAAGACATGCAACCCAACACATGGTAGTGACGAAGATGATTTTATGACATATATTTGATTTATATAGAAGAACTCTCTAGGTTAAAGTGTGTGAGGGTTACCAAAAATGTCTAGGACTATGAGACATGTCAATTATACACTAGGGCAAATGGGAGAACATGTTGCATGTATAGTATGTCTTAGGATACATGTCTCACTTACTGGCTTATTAGCTTTAGTGCAAGTGAAAGATTGTTGGGATTTATGCCTTAAAGTCTCGTAGTTAATTAGTAATTTGATATAATAATTGACATTTTATATATGCAATAAAGAAAAAATCCAAGGTTATATCATGAGACTTGAAACAATATGTATTGGACATACAGGTGGACCATGTTTCAAGTAATAACCTAAAGAGTCTATAATATATGGATTAAGGTTGGGTACCTTATCCTGGTAACACTATGAATACGGGTCACTTTGTAATCGTTACAAATGTTGTAAGTGCTACAAATAATTTGATCCAAATCGTTCATGTAAAAACATGCGATTGAAGGTATCCTATACAATGAGTTTGTATAAGATTAAACTGCATATATGACACTGTTGACGGAAGAGATTAATATTTCATAGGATAATCATGTAACTCGATCTCAATCCTAAGTGAGTTTTGAACTCCTGTCTATGAGAGCAATCCTTTCACTACAAGAAAAAGACGATATCCCAGCGCTAAAACCCACCGTCGGGAGTAAAATTGTAGGGAGATATAATATCTCAGGATGCTGTACAACAATCGTCAAGATTTCTTCCTATAACTCCGAAGGCCTTTCCTTGTCATCGGGAGAACGGAGTATCTCCCAACGACTAATTTAGGCATCGAGAGTTAGTACTAACTCTCGAGGTTACATTATACGCGTCGAGAGTTAGTACCCTAATATTATATTTGAAATCCAGACGCCTCCCCTGAAATCTCCTTTCCTGCTCTCTGATCTCCTCCCTCCATTTGAACGTCGCTCCCCTCAGATCGCATACAATCGTTGAATGTCATCGAATGCTACTCCCCTCAGACCATCAAATGCAATGGGTCATCGACTAATTTTAAGTGTTGGATCATCAACTAATTTTAAGCGTTTGGGCCGTCGAACGCCGTCTCAGAAGCTACCGTCGATTAGCACAGGTAATCTTTTAAATGTCATCGAATGCACGTCGCCGTCAATTAGCACAAATAATATCTCTCTTTTATGGCTGTCTTTAAGGTATTTTGATGGTGAAATAAGGGTTTGTTTATGGATTTCGATGATGAAATGAGGGTTTGTTTAGGGATTTTGATGGTGAAATCATGGTTTGTTTGTTCGTTTTTCATGGTTGGGATTGATGGATTCTGTTTAGGATCATTTCCTTGAGCTTTTGCAAGTGGTGTCCATAACTGATCTTTTCTCCTGGGTTTATTACGCCAATCAAAATTAATTCATATATTAGCAATCTTCTTTAAATTTCTATATGCTCTCGGCGTGAATTGTAGTATTCTAAAGAAAAGAAAAAAGATGCAAAAATTAAAGAATGTTACTTTCTCTTATTTTGAATCTATTCTTGAATCTTTGAGTGTTTCTCACTATTATTAAAACTAATCAAGATTAATCAAATTTTTGTAATGTCGTTTTCTCTTTAATCAATTAAATGAGATTTGTTTTCTAAATAATCACTATTGTTAGCTATCCTACAGTTATGCTAGCCAAATAACTGGAACTTTATGTGTTTTCTTGAGTTTTTGTGTGTTTTTGGATTTTTATGATATTTGAATGTGTGTGGGGTGGGCTAAGATTAGTTATACTTGTTTTGGAGTTCAACCTGAAATTCTTTTGTTTATTTGTGAAAGTTTATGAATTTTGAATGTTGTGTTGGATGGCTTGAGATTAGTTATTCTTTTGGAGTTGAACTTGTGGTCTTTGTCTGTTTGTGGAGGTTTAAGGTTTAGAATATGTAGTCTTAGAAGTGTATTGATTTTCTTTGTTTTTTAGGATTGTAGGATTCATCTTATGGCTTTTGTTTGTTCGTGGAAGTTCATCAAATTTGAATGTTGTGTGGGATGGGTTGAGATTAATTATTCTTTTGGAGTTGAACTTGGTGTCCTTTTGTGTTTGTGGAAGTTAATGAAATTTGAATGTTATGTGGGATAAGTTGAGATTAGTTTTCAAATGAGGGATTGAGAGTTCCTCATACATTTAATCTTCATATATATAATAATGTTCTCTAATTAATGTAATTATAGGTAAACTACTATTTTGGAGATGCTATTTGGAGATGATGTTGGAGATGTCGTTTGGAGATGTCATCACAATTTATTCAATGTATTCGTCATGACATATTTGTTTTTAGACTATCTTTGTCAACTTTTCTCTCTTTTGTGTAATGAAGAATACTATCGACTTTGTTTTTGTTTTTGTTTATTTGTATGTGAATACGTTTTGTTTTTTATGTGCTTGATTTACTTAATAATGTTCCAAATTTTAGGTTATTCGGATCAAAATAAAAAAAATTAAAAAAAAAGGCTTGAATATTGCACTAATTCCCGACGATGGCGTCAGGAGGTCAATTATATCCCGACGACTAGTCGATCATCAGAAGTTTAATTTTAGAAACTCTACATCAAACTTCTAAAACTCTCGATGACAGTAACATTCTCGGGAGACACTAAAAGAAAAAAAAAGGCTCTCTCGACATCTAAAACCACCATCGGGAGATCTATCGTCAAGAGAGACTACGTATGAGTAGCATCGGGAGTTAGAAATAACTCCCGACGCCATATATAAGTCGTCGAGAGATATTTTCAATCTTCCGATGGGTAGATAATATGTATCGGGAGTTAACAATAACTTCCGATGGTTGGACAGTATGCGACGGGAGTTAGCCAAACTTCTAACGAGTTAAATAATTTGTCGAGAGTTTGTTAGGAACTCCTAATGGATCTTCTAACAACTCACAATAGCCATTGAGAGATGAGTTATAGAATCCTCAAATCAAAGAAGGCAAATCAGATCTGCCTTCTTCTTCAGAACCCTAGGTTCATCAACCAGACGAGAGAGATAAAGTAGCGTGCCATTCGTCCGCCGCCTCGTCGTTCGTCATCTTTCATTGTTCTTTCACAGCTCTTCACAGGCCTGTCGTCCTTTCGTTTGCCTGATCTTCAGTTCGTCGTCCATTCATCTGCTACCCTACCATCGTCGTTCTTCTTTCGCTCGTCATCTTCGCCGGTCAATTCGTTTGTTCATTCGTCGTCTTATGCCGATAATGTCTTCTTGCTTTTTTTTTTTTTTTTTTTAGAATTTGGTATATTAATTAAAATAATGTTTTTCTAATAACAATGGAAAGTTTACTCCATATGATAAAATTAATTATTCCCTAGTATTGTTTACATGGAAAAATTAGGAATTCTCATTAGTTTTATTTTTTAAAAAAATTACTTTTTTTCCTTTTCTCTTTGACTTCTTCAAGTTATTATATTTTGTACGAATTAGAAACTTTTTATTAAATCTATTATAAGATTACCATGGCATAGAAGATTTAAATATTTATAAAAAGCCTAGGTTGGAACCCTAAACCTAAGTCAAGAAGGGGTAGCAGCTCATCGAGTTCGTCATCTACTCAAGGAACGAAAAGTAGGGAGGTGAGGGAATTGAAAGCCAATTTCGAACAGTCTCAATCGAGGATTAAGGAACTTGAAGATGTTAAGAAAGGATCATGCAAGACAAATGGAAGAAATGAAAAAAAATGATTGAAGATATGATACAATCACAAAGACGAGGGCCATCAAATTAGGTTTGATTATTTCATTATCTAGTTGTCTAATAGCTTTCCTGCAATTATGATAGCAAAGTAGTTATGTCTTACTAGTAGCTTTATGATAAAGAATTGTTGGTTGTCCTGTAGTTATGGTAGCCAAACAACTGGATTTTGATGTGTTTTTTTGTCGTTATTGTGCATTTGTAGATGTTTATGAAGTTTGAATGTTGTGGAGGGTGGGTTGAGTTTGGTTATCTTGTTTTGGAGTTGAACTTGGAGCTTTTTTTGTTTGTTTCTGGAAGTTTATGACATTTGAATGTTTTTATTTTGTTGTAGAATTTTGTTCGAAGATGAGGTTGAAATGTTGTTCGAAGATGAGGTTGAAATGTTGTTATTGGAGATGTTGTGTTCTAGACATGGTTTTCTTGTTCTTTCTTTTATGTATTTGTGAAGACACATTTCTTTCGTAAACTATCTTGTATATTTTCTCTATTTTAGGTAATAAAGAATAGTATGGACTTTGTTTGCTTGTTTTATTTTTTATGTGAATATGTTTGAGTTGCTTAATAATGTTTTGTAGGTTATTCAGATCAAATTAAGAAAAATTACAAATTAGATTTTTTTAAAAGAATGACATCTCCAGCCATCAAGAGTTCAAATTTCAATTTAAGAAAAATTACAAATTACAAATTACTGAAATTGAACACCCAACGATTGAATTATCAAAACACCCCATGATGGAAATATATGCATCGGGAGTGCGCAAACTCCTAACGCCATATATTAGGCATCAGTAGTTGCGTCCAACTCCCAACGGTTGGTTTTAGGAGTTGGGAGTTCTACTCCCAACCCAACTCCCGATGATCAATACGTCATTGGGAGTGGATCTCCCAACACATTTTCGACCATTTTCTAACGTTGTTAAGCGTCGAGAAAGGTTTGATTTTTTGTAGTGAGATCAGAGAATGCTCGACGGATAAGTACATCCGTCTCGATAGATAAATACATCTGTTGGGAGTAACCAACTCCCAACGCTATACAGGAGGCGTCATAACTCCTGATGAAGTGTATACGTGCATCGGGAGATGGTCTTCTAAAGGATTCTCCCGACCAAACTCTGAACGCCCATTTAGTCATCTGTAGCTGATCTTCCAACACATTTTTTTTTTATCATTTCCCAGCGATTCGAAGTGTCAGAAAAGGTTTTTTTTTTTTTTTGTAGTGTTTAATTTGTATAGGTGAAAGTAGTCCTAGTCACCGACTCAATAAGCTAACCATTTTGGGACTTTTCTAAGTAGAAAGTTGAAAACACAACTATACAAGATGAAATTCACTCCTTCACGAGTTTAGGATAAGTAGAGGAGTAGTTCTTTTAAGTATTGATTCTGAGTCTTTAACAAAGGGTACTTTCCCTCTCGCTAGCCCGAGAGGGACTTGGTTTATGATAGGACCATAAATAGATTGTTCACTTGAGGGATCAGCGGTACTTAAGAAATAAGAGGTAACTATAACGGCAAAATGGTAATTTGACCCAATTATAATTATGAACTGCTCATGAAGGATCAATTTACTGTAATGGTTAAATCCATGGACACAAAAATATTCTACACTAGGAAGAGTGCAGTTGTGGGTCCTTAGTGGAATGACCCATAGTTAATGAATGTTCATTAATATAATTAAAGAGCTTCATTAGTTAATGTCGAACTATTGAAGTTTCTAATTTGTAGGTCCATTAGGTCCACTGCTAGCTAATAATGAGCAGAAATGCACGTTATCATAGTGTTGAATCCTTAAACAATATCGGATTGCGTTGATCAAATATGTTAAATTGCGTCCATTAAGCATAAATTCTATAATATTGCAGTCCTATGCGTCCAATGCATTAGATCAGTTGATCTTTATATTTTTGTGCAGAATAATGCGTTAATCCAATGCAAAGAATGCGATCATAGGAATACACTGGTCGAGCGCAACTTCACCGCAAGACTTTGCATTGATCGTGTTTCGCAAAAATTCACCCAAAAAGAATCACCACAACATGGTGGACGCATCTGGACGAAAGGACAATTAAGATCGATGGAACAGAAAGCTGACGGCAGTCGGATCCAAATTAAGTTGATAGCCGATAACGGTCACAAAGTACATCCAGCTTTATCGGTGACAATTATCCGGTGCATCAGTCAGGAATTAAAGTTATCCCATCTGTACAACCAGGAGAGAGAAGCCGCCTTTCACCTTTAATGCCCTATAAATACCAAGTGCATTCTTCAGAGAAGGGGTTAAGTAGTCGATTATTTCATCATTTTACAAGTTCAGGTCTTTGCCCATAGTCTTCTTTCATTTTAAGGCGGACGCGAGGAAGAAGGTGTGCCGATAGATCGTTTCGACAAGCTTGGAAAAGCACCGGAAGCTCCAAGACAGAGAGAGGGCCGACGCCCGCGGAAGCGGAAATATTTGTAGATTAGAATAGAGAATCAGTGTAAAAAGTCTCGGTCAGCAAGGAATTGCTACTAGGCTCTCTACCTTTAATTTCCATTATCATTTTGTACTCAATTCAGTTATAAGAATGGAACGTCTTCCTCGATATCTGTTCACTCTCTGTAATTCACGCATGAGTAGCTAAAACAGTTGAATGGGTTGAGAAGCATTTAGCTAGCACAACTAGGGAATCTTCATTCTTTGTGATTATCTTGTTTATGTATGCTTCATTCGTCTATTAGAGATACTCGGGAGAGTAGTCTAAGGACAGGATCTGGACTTGGGAAGGTCAGGTCAGAATCTAGGTTTGGAAGAACCAGATTAGAACACATAAACGAGAGATAGGCACTTAGGAATGAGCACTATTTGTTATTAACGCATCGCATGCATCTTAGCAATAAGATATGATTGTATGCGGTCACCTTGTTTACTTTCATTTTGCATCAATGCATAGGACAAGAGTAGAGACTAGGAATAAGCTCTATGGACATTTTGCATTCAACACATGCGTCCTAGACTTAAGACGCATTTACATTGGGAAATGACTTGCTGTGCATGGTTGTAACATGATCGCAAAGTTTGACGCATTCCCAAGTAACCCTAGCTAAAGATCTTCTCAACCCGTTCATCGCATACTCATTGCATCTATCAACGCAACTTTCTTTCTAAAATCCGCCGCCTTTATTTACATTTTTTTATCAATGCAACAACGCACCCACACTTTATTTATTTACTTGGTTACCACAAAGTTTTCATAAACATTATCAATGCAACTATTTTCACAAGTCCCTGTGTTCGACCCTAGACTTACTAGAAAACTCAGAGGAATTTACACTTGAATTCCACTAGAAAAACTTGAGTGCACAACACAATCCATCAACGCATATCATCCATATTTTCACTTCATAAAAATTCAAGCATCACTAGCACATAATGGATAACTAAAGACCAATAATTTTGGAAGAATTTGAATAGTTCAAATCATTAAAGAGAACAATATTAATTGTATATGATACAATAAATATAATGTATATAAATACCTTATAATATAAAGTTAATTTTGAGTTAGATTCAAATATTTAAATTAAATATTAAATATTTAATTTTCTAAATTAATTAGTCATTTAATTAATTTAATTTAATTAAAGAAAATGAGTGGATTGTTATTCTCACTAATCAAAGAGGGTTTTTTCTACAAATGGAAAGTGATTGTAGAGAATTTTTTAAAAATTATTATTATTAAGAACTCTCTCCTCCTAACTCCCATTTTGAACACTTTCAATATTTTATAGTGAAAATAGTTTTCTCTAAAAAGATATCCACGTAAACACAAATTCCCTTTGTTCTTTCAAAAATCCAGTTCTCACAAACCGGTCCTTACTAAAAGAATCTGTTCGTTGAGGAATTGTGATGACTTGGAGAACATGAACGGTTCTTTAAAGTATGTTTCTTCTTCCCTCTAATTTCATGCTTAACTTATTACATATTGATGTATGTTTATTCTTTTCTGTATTGAAATTTTAAACAAAATCGAAACAAGGCGATCACTTACTTTCGCGGTGGGATTCGATCCCTTCATTAAGTACGGTAATATTTTTCACTCCTAGCAATTCTTATTTCATGCTTATTATTTTTTTCAAACATCTTTGATTAACAGACATCTATGATAAGCCTTAAACCAAACGATCATTTCTTGTCTTCCTCAATTTTTCCCTTACTTAAGAAGTACTTGAATTTTTTTTTTCTTGTTACTCTAAATTAGAGTCTCTAATATAATATTTGGACTGGGTTGGTTCGGGTTAATCGTGTCACTTATTTAAAATTTTGTTCTAAAAAGAAGGAAAACGTAAATATATAAAAATCTAATTTAATTATTTTCATATATTGAATTAAGATTAACAATTAAATTTCAATTTATATAGTGAAAATTTTCTTTCTAAAGTGCAAAGAAACTACTTTTAAGAGTTGTTGAAGAATAAATTTTAAAAATATTGAAATTAAATAAAATTAAAATCAATATATGTATAAATAATTGTGTTATAAGTAATAAAAAAATATATTTTAAAGTTAATAATAAATTCGAGTTGGTTCGGGTTGGTTTGGGTTATATTAGGTGAACCCATGAACCAACCCAACCCATAAAATTTTCATTTATTTGAACCCAATCCAATCCCAAATGAGTTTATAATCCAACTCAAATCGTACGAATTGGGTTGGATCGATCGATTTTTTCGGGTATCGATTTTTTGAACACCTCTAACTCTAATATAATTTTGAACAAAGAATTGTCTTATTTGAGTCCTTTTGAGTTGATTTGTCAAGTGAAAATAATAGTTATAAAATACCAACTAATGATCTAATAAATGTGATTCACTTGTGAAAATTTAGCAATTTAAATTTTGCAATTATTAATTTAAAAGGTTTTAACTAATAACCAGAGATATAAAATTAAAGATATTATGCATACAAAGAAATAATTTTGACTAAATTTGTCATCCCAAAAATATATCATAATTTATGTTTGATCCTATCTAAAAAAATATATCATTTAACTTCGACCTCTAAAATATATTTTGATTCAAGTCAAATTTGAGATGAACACATTATACAAAAAGCAAATGGGTTTTAGAAAGAGCTTACAAGAGAAAAAGAGGCATAAATAAAATGATCATATAATCCCATTAATAATAATAACAATGGGAAATGAATTAAAAGTGTACACACCACACACACACTCTTAACTTGGTACAATAGCATCACCAATATTATGATGCTTAGGAACATCATTATTATGATCATGATCATGACCATGATGATGATGAAGATGAGAATTCTCTCTATGGCTTGTTAGAGGCCTATACTCAGCTCCACAAACACTCGTACAATAACTGGGAGTTAAAGTTGACAATGACTTTGTGCACCCTTGAACGCATTGAGCAATCGTACCGACAATCGGAATATTCGCTTCTGCCCCTATCGGAAGCAAGACGACGACAATGCTAAGAGTAGCAATGACTAGCATTGTCGTGGAGACAATCCTAACCTTTCTCGGTGTTGTTGATGCCTTACATGAATTCATTATCGTCGTCATTGTTGCCTCTTTATTTTTTCTTTTTTCGCTCCGTGTTTGTGTGTGGTATGTGTGGATAATTTTGCCAATGGAAATTTAAATTTAGCCAAGGGGTTGATGAGAATGGAGAGAAGTTTATTGTGTTTTAAAGGTTAAGGAGAGGGGCATTGGCTATTTCAAGGTCTTTGGCTGTGTGGTGTAGACAAGAGAGGGGAAATTAAAGATAGACTTCCAAAACTCTTAATTTAGGATGTGGAAGTTACATTATTATTTGGAAAATGTCAAATTCGCAACCACTTTTTCTTGTTTTCTTGAATTTTGGTTGGCCTTGAAACTACTCTCTTCTTAAAAGGTAAGACAACATTAGGAAATTGGGGTGCTTTTCATCCCATTTTTGGAGTACTATATTTTCTTTTGGTACCTTAATTGTGCATAAAAGTCTATCTTGATCGTTTTACCTTCACGATTGACATAAAAAATGATTGTAATAAATAATAAAGAAAGAAAGAAACTAGAATGAATCCAACTTGAGCATAATTCAACTAGTTAAGATCTTGTAATCTTAACCTAAAGATCTTAAGTTCAAATCTTTCGTCTCCAAATATTGTTGAATTAAAAAATAAATAGAATGAACATATAAAACTATGTGTCATGTGAAGAAAAGAAAACTATGAATGATGAGAAAATCCCTATCTACTAACACAAAACCTTATAAGTTTCTTCTTATTTGAAATATTTAGCTTGATAGACTACTTCACTGACCATAATTTAAAAAAAGTTAAAGATTTGAATAACCATGTTAACCGTGTATCGTCATGTATCTATCTACATTTAAAGTATTTCTTTTTCACTCCATTTCTTTATTAAATTTTGACTTCAAATTTTTTCTTTGTTAAATAAAAAATTGAAAACATTACTGTTAGTAAAAACCTGCCAATTTAAAATATTTTATTTTGGTAGTTGAATTTTTCATAAAAATCTACTACATACATGATTGACGTTAAAAATTAGCGTTTAAATAGCAAACAAAGAATTAGAATGAACCAAATCTAAGTGCAATTCAACTTGTTAAAAACATTATAAACTCATAAAAAATATCTTAGATTCGAATTGAGTCTCTAAATATTATAAAATTAAAAAAATTAGAATGAATAATTAGGTAAAAGATTACAAACGTGGAGGGAAAAAAACTAAGAATAATGGAGAGATTCTCAATTATTTTAATTAATAAAAGGAAAAAGGAAAAAGATTTTTTAATGGAAAGATTTAAACAACCAACCTACCTCACCAACGATATTTTATAAATAGCCTAAATTTAAACGATATTTCATAATTAGATTTCTAAAATTTTTTAGACAAATTTAACCTTGTAGTACATTCTCTTTCTCTTATTTAATTTTGGTAGTATTTTATAATTAAAATATTAAAAGAAAACAAAATGAATTTCATATTCATTATCTACAAAGTTTTTTATTTTTATTAATAGTTAATTACAAAATATATCATCATTAATGTGTATTTAGTTAGGTTGTGTGTCCTAAAACTCGCAGTTGTAAACTTAAACACATTCTATTATCAATAAAGATGTTATTCAACATTTCTTCAATAAAATTGTTATTGAATCTATTAATTACATTCATAAAGTCTAAATCCAATAAACTAAAATCCATGGATATTATATGAATACTTAAACTTTATGTAGAGACATAAAGATGAATCAAGTTCGAGTAAATAGCAGGTCTATAGTATATGATTTAGAGGCGAGCGTGGTAGACCGATAAACCGACACGACCGACCTAAACCGACCGAAATAGGGTCGACTGGTCGAAAATCCAAACAAATCGGGCAAAGGTCGGTTTCAAAGTTACTCGCCGAATTAGATTTCGGTCGAGCACACGACCCGACCCAACCGACATTTAAAATAAATATTAAAACAATATGAAAATATTAGATAATTGAATAATAAGTCATCCGCACCGCACACCTTCTCTTCTTCAGTGAGTTCCGTCCGCACGCCGCAAGCAGATTGTTAGGGTTTTCTTCGAGCTTCTTCTTCTGGCCTTCTTCTTCCTTCTTCCATTCACTTGCAAATTGTGGAGGGTCCAATTTTCAGAGGCAACCGTATGCCACTGCTCATCATCGTAATCCCTTTCGCAGTCCGATTTTCAGAGGCAACCGTATGTCGCTGCTCGTTTTCTTCATTCTTCGTAGCCATTCTCAATCACGATCGTGTCGTTCCTTCCTTCCTTTTGCATCGTCTTCGTGCTCGTTTTCGTGTAACTGCAGAGACCTTCCTCTCGATTTGCAGCCCCAGGTCCGATTTTTAGCCGTTCTTTCAAACTTTAATCCTATGAAAATTAGAATTTCTTTGTATTTTGTAATGTATTCTAAATGGTCATCTTAAGCTTATAATAATAATAATAATGAACATAGCAAGTTTAGATCTTTGTATTTTGTAATGTTCATTATCATTATTATTATTGTGAACACACCAAGTTTGAAAACAATGGAAATTATGGATTGACTTGGTGTGTTCACGATTTTCAGACAGAGAAAGGATGAGAACTTCTTTGTATTTTGTAATGTATTCTAAATGGAAATTAGTTTGAAAACAATCGAAATTATGGATTGACTTGGTGTGTTCACGATTTTCAGACAGAGAAAGGATGAGAACTTCTTTGTATTTTGTAATGTATTCTAAATGGAAATTAGTTTGAAAACAATCGAAATTATGGATTGACTTTGATTTATGGATGTGTGGTTAGTGATTGACTTAACAATCTTACTGAATACTGAGTTTATGTAAAGCTGAAATCCTTCGAATTTTTGTGAATTGTGTGATATGATGAGTGACGACATCTGTCATGTTATGGTTCAGCTACATGCATTCAACGAATATGGAGTTTGATGGAACTGCAACTGGTGCTTCAAAAAATGAACGAGATGCAGAAGAAACGGATGCCAATACAAATATTATTAATATTGATTCAGCAAATGAGACATCAGATGTTCCAAATCCATCGAAAAAAAGAAAGGCAGTGAAAAAATCCATGGTTTGGGATCATTTTGATAAGCTAAAAGGTGATCCTAAAGACCCTCATGCTTAATGTAAGTACTGTGGAGTAGGGGTGATCATCGGCTGGTCGGAGTCGATTTTCTGACCAGACTGACCCCAAACTGACCAGGATCAGTTTGGAATATATCCAAACCGGTCCAGCCCGAAAAATGAACGAAAGCACGACTGGCCGACCGGTCGGTCGGTCGGTCGGTTTTGTCGGGTTAGAGTTATACTTTTTTTTTTTTGCCTTTTTTCTTCCTTTAAAAGAAATTATATTTATTTATTAAAATTCTAAGAAAAATTGCAATTATAAATTATAAATCATTATAAATGTTTTTGGCTATTAGGTAGAAGTCGTTATAAATAGCAATTTTTAATAATAAAAAAAAACTAACTATTTGTTAACTTCCTTATCAATCATGTTTAGTTTTCTCTTTTAATTTGTGATTGTGAGTCAAAATTCAAGATACTATTTCACATTTTATTATTTTAATACTTATGGAATAGAGCTAGCCTAGAGGTATTAAAAATAAGATATTGTTGGTATGATTTGATTTGACAACCCTTAATATTTAACAATTAACATGTACATTGTTTGGGATTGTGTTACTGCTCGCTTCGCTTAATTGCTTAAAGAACCTTTAATACATTTACATATATAATTGAAAATAAAACTAATATGAGAGTCGAGAGTGTACGTCACAAATAGAAATGTCACATGACACACAGTCACATTCACATACAATACAATCAAACTAGAAATTATAACATAAAGTCAATTGTCAAATACAACCCAAATACAATAAAACATAAAGTCAATTGTCAAATACAACCCAATTACAATAAAACATAAAGTCAATTATCAAATACAACCCCATTACAATAAAATCAAATGATAAAATGCTTAATCATTAATGGACAACTTTGCAAAATCTGGAAGGTTTTGAATGTCTTTTTCATTGTCCATAACCGCTCTGAATCCTATATAATTAAGATTAAGAAGAGAAAGACAACCTCACTAAGATTTTAATCTAACAAGTTATAACTACAAAATACAAATGATGAATAAATACCTTCTTCAAATAATGAAGCATCTTCCATGTCATGTTGAACTTCAAGATCTATTGGACCAGAATTTAGCCA
Organism: Benincasa hispida; assembly: GCF_027475165.1. Classification (NCBI taxonomy): domain Eukaryota; kingdom Viridiplantae; phylum Streptophyta; class Magnoliopsida; order Cucurbitales; family Cucurbitaceae; genus Benincasa; species Benincasa hispida. The sequence goes on from NC_143486.1 coordinate 94,148,314, forward strand.
ATTTTGAGTACAAATGAGTCTCTGCCATTTTTGGAGCCAATGAACAACGTGATGAAGCAACAACACGTCCTCTTGTACTAAAAGCCGACTCAGACGCTACAGTAGATACTGGAATTGCCAAAATATCTCTAGCCATACGACTAAGAACCTCAAACAGATGACTGTTCCTCTTCCACCATTGAAGTATGTCAAAATCATCTTCATTTTAACATTTTCTTCCAATAAATAAATATCAATCTCTGACCCCTGTTTGAAAGGTGTAGTCTCATCGCCTTCAAAATCAAGATCAATTGTATCATAGACAAAGTTTTCACCCACATTTTCAGTTGGATCACAATCAATCATGGTCTCTAAGGCTGGGACAATTGGTGTATTAGTAGCAGTACTACCACTCCCACTCCCACTCTGAGTATGAGTAATACTGTACTCATGAAAGAGACGTCTACAACATTGTTCCACTACATTTCCCATAAATTTAGCAACCTCTAGCCCAAAAAAAATTTTAAAACAAAAAGATACAAACCTTAGCTTTTTTCGAGGATCTAGCACAATAGCAACATATAACAACAGATTATTTTTTTCATTGTTCCCCCAATACTTCTCAAATTTGGCCTTCATGCTATTGGCCATTCCAACTAGTATTGCATTTGCACTACCAGCATTCAAACGTATACAATTCCAAACCACTGTAATCTGATGAAAAAGCATATTTAAAGTGGTGTACAAAGGCCCTGAAATTTTCAATATCACATCATAAAAGACCTTTAAAAACCTAATCAACATCATAGCATTTGTCCAATCTTCCTTATTTGGTGACAAATCGTGTCTATAAGAAACATCTTCACCTTCTAATCTATCAAAAGCTTTTTCAAACTTTACACCTGCCTCAAGCATCAAATATGTAGAGTTCCATTTAGTGGGAACATCAAGACACACATAACTCTTACAAGAAATTTTTCAATTTCAATGCACTTTTTAAATTTCAAAAAACGTGCAGGAGAAGATCTTATAAACCATACAGCATATCAAATCCTTTCAATGCAATCATTATGTTCCTTAAAAGCATCACATACTATGAGATTTAATATATGAGCACAACAACAACATGCAGAAATTCTCCATCAGACAATAATCCCTTATTGAATCTTTTCAAAAGATAAGCAATGGCAGTATCATTCGAGCTTGCATTATCAACAGTCAAAGTCCTTACCCTTTTAATTCCCTAATCCTTCAAATTCTTTTCGATGGTTTTACCAATAGTATCGCTTTATGATTCTCAATTGGAATCATTTGGACAAAAACTAAGTATTCTTTTATGTAATCTTCAATCAGAATCTATGAAATGGGCAGTTAGAATCATGTAATTTATATTTTGTCCCGATGTCCAACAATCCATAGTGAGAGAAACTCTATACTTCCTATTCACAAACAAGTCTTTCAAACGCTTTTTCTCATTAACATATAACTTAAGCACATCTCTAGCCACAGTAAACTGAGACGGAACAACAAATCTAGGTTGACTTGCACATGTTAATCTATCGACAAATTTCTTAAATCTTTTACCCTCCACAAACTTGAATGGCAATTCGTCAAAAATTACCATTTCAACCAACACTTCCCGAAAACTCTCTAAACTATATGACTCACATACAAGTTGTGACGTATTATCCCCAACATTGTCTTTGGCTTTAGTTTTGAAAGATAATGTCATTTGGGTTGGATCTCTCTTTTTTTGGTAAGGGTATTTTTTATAATTTTCCAAATGATTCTTCATAGTCCCAGTACCATTACGTTTGGAATGACATGCATAGATAACTCCACAGTACTTACATGTTGTGGATTGGGTGATACTGTGGAAAATTGTAAGTATTGGTAACACTATTGGATGCGGCCTGCTCTGTAGCTGTTACAAGTTGTTGTAAAAATAGTACAAATGAAGTGATCCAGGGGGAGTCCTATGTAATGAGTTTGCATAAGATCGAACCAAGAAATAAGTCACTCTTGCTTTATAACAATATTTACTGTTTAAGACTGACTATTTCGCTTAGATAACCTAGATAACTCGATCTTAATTCTCAGCTAACTATGAACTCCTGTTTATTCAAGATTATCCTTTGATTTGGATGGGTGAAGGTTAGCTCAACAGCGCCGACTCAATAAGCCACCCATTTTAGGGGTAAGATTGGGTAGATAGCTGAAGACATAAGGTGCAAAAGGAGTTCACGCCTACACGATTTAGGGATAGGAGAAAGGTTGTTCTCTTAAGTACTGAATCCAGGTCTTGAATAAGGGGCCCCACCTTCTCACTAGCCGAAGAGGGATCCAGTTTAATGATTGAATCATAAATCAATTTGTTCATTAGAGGATCAGTGGGAACATAAGGAACAAGACGTAATATCGAGAGTAAAACAGCATATTGACCCAACCATTATTACGAACAACCTATGAAGGATCGACTTATTGGTTATGGTTATATCATGTGGACACAAATATATCTATAGTGAGGAGAGTACAACTATCGAGATATAGTGGTGTGACTCTATAGTTAACGAATACTGATTAATTCGGTCTAAAGAGTTTTAGCCAATTAATCTTAATCGTTGGAGCTCATGATCTGTAGGTCCATAAGATCCTTCTACTAGCTCGTAAAATATGAATACCTTGAATTATTAATTAAGTGAATTTGGAATGATATCAATTTGAATTGTTCAAATTGAAAGGGTTTGAATTTGATAAGTTCAAAATCAAATTAGGGTTTGTTTAATTATATTCAATATAATTAACATTTAATTTATTGAAATTAAACAAAATTGGAGTGTTTATAATATTTAAATATTGATTTAAATATTAGTTACATGAATAGGATTCATATTTAAAATTGGGTGTGTGATTAATTTAATATTTGATATTAAATTAATTGATTAATTAAATATGTTTAATTAATTAAAAATAAAATTAATTTCCAATTTTTAAAATTCAATTTGAGAAATTGAATATTGAAATATTAAATTTGATTAAATTATGAAATTAATCAAATTTAATTTAATTAATTTAGAATTAATTAAAAGAAAATGGAAATTAAATTTGAATAAGAAAATTGGGTTTTGTCAGTGGGTTCTCCCATTTTCATCTTAGCATGATGTATAAATCCATGCTAATCACACATAATTTCCCACTTCCAAATGAAGCAGTTGTTGGCTTCAATGTATGGATGAAGTGCTTGCATGTGGAGGTTGTTTAAAAACTCTCCAATTGGGCTAATGTAAAGGTTGAAGTTGTTGGAAAATGTCTTCAGCTGTATTCATCTTCTTCCTCACAAACTCTTTTAATTTCCTTCACCAAATTTACTCAAATTCGAGTTCCACCACTCAAATTCAAGGCTGAGAATAGTAGAGAATCTCTTGGTGGTTCACTGTCGATTTGGAGCTGAATTGGAGTGAAGAGCAGCTTAAAACTGGAAGATTTCATCAAAGGTAAGTTTAACTTTAAATCCACTTTAGATTTTCTGAAATAGCATGTTTTAGAACTCAAATTAAATGTAATTAGAGTGCTTATTGATTCTGTTTGCTTTCGTTGCATAGTTGGTAACACCTCCATCCCAGCCATTTACACTCAATTTGATGCATTTAACACAGCTAAAGAACTATGGGATTTTCTGTCTAGACGATTTCAAATTGTAGGTCTAGTATACTACTATCAACTTCACACTACTCTAGTTGGCACAAGCCAGGAGATCGGGCAATCTGTGAATTAGTATCTCGTTATTATTCAGTCTATTTGGACCCAATTGGACCAGGTTAAGATCAGTCTAGATCATCTGCGACTTATCAAGGTCCTTATGGGCTTCACCTTGAGTATGAGTCTGTTCATGTTACCTTGTTACATCACAATCCTCTACCATCTCTTGATGCTGCGATTCAGAAAATTCTCTTTGAGGAAAGGCGACTTGGGTTAGCTTCATCTCCTTCCCCGAACAATGCTCTTGCAACCAGCCATTCACGATTTCCAACTGAGTCTATTTTCTACAAGAATTGCAAATAGCATGGTCACAAGTTTTCAAGTTGCCCCACCATTGAGTGTAAGTACTATCACAAACAAGGTCATATCCTGGACAATTGTCCTACCAAACCACCTCAGCCTCCAAGATACACTATTAAATCCAATAATTTCCTTAAGTATGGTTCTCCATCTGTCGCGGTGGCTGCTACTGCCTCCGATGTGGTACCCCCTAATCCTTCAAGTATCAAGATCAACGATCTTCAGGAATTACTAAAACAGGTGCTTTCTCCCCTTTTCTTGCCCTTGCCATCACACCAGGTACATATTGGCTCCTTGATTGAGCCTGTTGCAATCACATGATCTCGAATATGGCCTCGTTGTCTTCCTCCACCCTTATATAATCCCTGCCTTCGGTATATTTTGCTAATGGTAATCACATGCCTATTTCACATGTTGGGACTGTTAGTACACCGAGTATTAGTCTATCCACTACTTCATGTCCCACACTTGACCTTTAATCTTGTCTCTGTTGGACAACAGTGTGACCTAGGGTTAACTGTTCTCTTTTCCTTTCATGGTTGTTAGGTTTAGGATCTGTGGATGGTTAGATGGTAGGTTAGATGGTTGGCACGGATCGCAAGATGGGAAGATTATTTGAGTTCACGTTCTTTCAGCCTTCTACTCTACCATTTGTGTCTACAGCTGTCATAGATACCGACACGTATCAGTTGCACCTTTGTCTTTGTCATGTGTCACCTGACAAACTTCGTAGCCTAATTTCTATTGGTACCCTAAGTAATGCCTCTCAATTTCGCTCATTTGATTGTTTACATTGCAAGCTGGCAAAACAACCTGCTTTGTTGTTTCCTACTTCTGTATCTCTATGTGATAAACCATTTGGTCTTATTCATTCCGACATCTGGGGCCCTGCTCCTACCCCTACAATAAATGGTTATCGGTATTTTATTTTGTTCATTGATGATTGCTCTCGCTTTACTTGGATATATTTTCTTAAGAATCATTCATCTTTACCCCAAGTTTACATTGAATTTACTAAAATGATTAAATTCTTCGGACTGACAATGCCAGGAGTATAAGGATTTTCACCTGCTCTCTGTTCTAACTCAACAGGGCAATCTTGTCCAACGCTCATGTCCTTATAGTTCTCAACAAAATGGTCGAGTTGAAAGAAAGCATCGTCATATTCTCGACTCTATCCGTGCACCAATTCTCTCTGCATCTTGTCCTGAAAAGTTTTGGGGAGAAGCTGCACTCACATCTGTCTATATTATCAACCGCCTTCCTTCTACTATTCTCCACAATGTGTCTCCCTTTTAGTGATTTTATGGTATTCCTCCCTTTTATTCTCTTTTCAAAGTTTTTGGTTGTGTCTGTTTTTCTTTACTTCATCCCTATGAACATTCCAAACTTGAACCTCGAGCTCAGTTTTGTTGCTTCCTTGGTCATGGAATTGAACATAAAGGATTTTGGTGTTGGGATCCCATATCCAACGGGTTACGTATCTCTCATCATGTCACCTTCTAGGAATATCATATGTTTTCTAGTATTTCTTCTTTCCATGTTTCCCTTCTTTGTACCCAATCATTCTTCACTATGAAGGAAATCAAATTTGAGATTTTCATGAGCAGTGGAAATTAGATCATTCCAAATTACAATCATGAATGAACATTACAAATTACAGTCGAAACAGAAACATACAGTTATGCAATTGTTATAGAAATTACAATATGATAACTACAAATGAACAAGGCGAAATCTACAAACATTTATAGACTCATTTCCACGCTCCTTGCTCACGAAAGCTCGAACACAGTAACCTCGAACGCTCGAACAACACGACCGCAGCACTGCACGAACACTTCGTGCTTGTCCTCCGTGATCGCCTCGGTCACGAACATAAGTCATAATCCTACTATGACTGAGTCTTCTCTTCCAAAGAGAAGTTATGGCCATTATGTTCAAGACCCGGAATCAGCTCTTCAGAGAGAAATCTCTTTACTTATCCCTGCTTCGAGAAATGAGTGAATTCCATCTTGTTGATTGAGTTCTCAGCTCTCAGATCAGACAAGTCTCCAAAAGGTAAGCATGTTGAGTTGGCAATCTAGCCACTCTCACCCATACTAATCAAAAGACCACCCTCAAAGGAAGGAGTTTCCAAAACACTCAGAATTGAGGTCATGTCACCTATGGTCGTTTAGGTGAGATGTAAGTCTCTAGTATCAACGGCATTATATACAGAGTCTAATCATCTCGTGATCTAGGTCTTATACAAACTCTTTGTATAGGACACCCCCGCTCGCACGTCTCCACATGAATGGTCAGGATCTACCATCTGTAGTAGTTTACAATACTTGCAAACCTCTACAAAGCGAGCCGTATCCGTAGTGTCACTAGGATTAGGTATCCCACCTTATTCCTTATACTATAGACCTATTTAGGTTATCACTTAAGGCATGATCCACTTGTATATCACATATACATGCTTAAGTTCACATAAGATAACCAAGGAGTTTTGTTTATTGGATATGAATAAATGCCAGAATTAAATAATACTTATTTTATTCATTAAACAATGTGTATCTTTATAAAACAACGAGACTGCAGGAGAATTAGGACACCAATCCAACAATCTCCCACTTGTTTTAATGACTCGGGAGACTAATGTACAATACAATATAAAAATGTACAATATACAATAAACTAGGGCATACCCCAGTATCATCTCCCACTTACCCTAGACAAGATACTGCATGTCCCGCAAACCTAGACTCTCCAAGTGACCCTCGAACACTTTAGTTGGGAGGGCCTGTAAGAGGATCAGCAAACTTCCCGTGGAATTGTCCTTCTTCTGTTATATGTGGATGATATGATCATTACTGGTGATGATCCTCAAGCTATTTCAGATCTCCGACGCTATCTAGGAGAACATTTTGAGATGAAAGATCCAGACCGCTCAGTTACTTCCTTGGTCTTCAGGTTTCATCATGCTATGATGGATACTACCTATCTCAGACGAAGTATGTATTTGATCTGTTAGCTCATAAAGGTATCACTGATTCTGCAACAGTACTGACACCATTGGATTCCAATGTTGTCTGACCTTCTTTGATGGTGTTCCTCTCCAGGATCCAACATTGTATAGACAACTAATTGGTAGCCTTATTTATTTAACAGTAACTCATCCAGACATAGCTTATGCAGTTCATATTGTTAGTTCATGTCCAGTCCCCGCACTATCCATTTCACAGTTATTCTTTGTATTCTGCATTATGTTAAAGGTATGTTGGGACATGGACTTCAATTCTCCTCTAAATCCTCTTTGGTTCTGTCTGAATATTCTGATGTTGATTGGGCAGGTGATCGTACGGATAGACGATCTACCACAAGTTACTATTTTTATTTGGGTGACTCTCTCATTTCTTGGCGGAGTATGAAACAAACGGTTGTCTCTCGATCCCGCACTGAATCAGAGTATCGTGCACTTGCTGATACAACTTAGAGGTTTTATGGTTGCGTTAGCTCTTTGCTAACATGTGGGCTTCTCAAAATTCTGCCACTATTCTTCACTATGACAAACATAGTGTTATTCAGATAGCACATAATGATGTTTTTCTTGAACGGATAAAGCACATTAAGACTGACTGCCACTTTGTTCGTTATCATCTTCAAACTTCCACTTTGCGTCTTCAATCCATACCTACGACTAAGCAACTGGCTGACATATTCACCAAAGCCCTTCTCTCTGGACGTTTTCTTAAGCTACTATGTGAACTCAAGTTGGTTTCTACCCTACCACCTTGAGTTTGAGGGAAAATGTTAAATTGTAAAGTCAGTCTTCTTCTGCTAGGTAGGTTGAGCTTTGTTAGGGGTTTTTGTTAGCTAATTTTAGTCTTGTATCAAGCTATTTATACATGTACAATTGTGTTATTGATCAATGGAATACATATAAAAAGCATTCACTTAGAGCTTGTTTCTCAACTTTGGATGAAAACAAATATTTGGTAATATAATTATGTATTAAATGCAATCTACCAAATTTGGAGATTCTAAATTTTAAGTCAAAATTCAAAATTTGTAAAAAAAAAAAAAAATGGTTAGACAAATTAGGGAAGAAATAAAATCTCTTAATTTAATGGAAATAGAAATTTCCTTTTGTGATGGGTTTTAAAAATTTTGGAAAAAACTATTTAAGGCACATGATTTCTATATTTGTGTATTCGATTTGTTTAATAAAAATGTTAGAAATTAATGGGGGTATTATGGACTTTTGGACTTGATTTTTATGTAATATTGTAGCGCTATTCATGAGAAAATGGTAGATTTAAGTCATTCTTGTAATTTATCTATTTAATTCTATTAGTGTAGAAAACCCTTCTTAATTTTAACAAACTGCCCAATATGAACCTACTTTTTGGGTCGGGCCGAGAATTCGAATCACACAAAGTACATGTACAACCACCGGTTACAACCTCGAATACCAAAATTGAATATCAAAATCAATTGATGAAAAGTTGGGGATCAAAAAATAATATTTAAAAATTCAAGGTCTTTTTAGTTGTGTCTATTTGGTCCAAAATTTTAAAGTATTTAATAGATTCTTAAACTTTTAGGATGTGTTTGGAGCAAGAACTATTCTAAAAACTATAATAACTACCTCTTGCTACAACAATACGATTTTGTATTTCTTAATTAGCTACAGTCAATACTACTACAAAATCCTATTTGCTACAATATTTACTATTTATTAATCATTTTTTTATTATTTATTATAGTATTTACTATTTTTTTTTTCAAACGAAAATAGTTTACACCTCAATCACATACTATTGTAACCCAAGCTAAAATAATCTACACCTCAAATACAAATTATTATAACCAAACTATTAATTTTTTTTTTATCTAATAGTTCCTTCAAGTGTAAAGATGTTTAACATGTCTCCAAATTTTTAATTTTGTGTCCAATAAATCCTTCGTATATTTAAAAATTTTAAAAATTCAATTGGTCAATCTATTAAATCTAAAATTAAATTGTATGGTATCTAATGAGAGCTTAAACTCTCAACTTTGCGTTTAGTATGTCTACGAATTTTAAAATATGTTGGACAGGTTGAGGATGCTTTGGGCAAAATTAAGAATTCAATGTCCCATTAGACTTAAAATTAAAAGTTCAAGAACTTATAAGAAAAATTTTAAAATTCAGAAATTTATTCAACACAAAATTGAAAGTTCAAGAATCGACTAGAGACCAAGACTTAGTTTGGGATTATTGTAGCTTTTAAAATATTGTTAGCCACTATGCTTTAAGACAAATTAAATGTTATATGAAACAAATTAGTGTTTGGTATATTTCAACTTTAGACATTAACAAATTGGTTACAATATTTGATAAATAAATAGTATATTAATATATTTTAGATATAATAACTAAATAAACCTACTATCAAAATTTACATTTTTTAATAATTTATAATAATTAAATAATTTTTTTAAAAGGTTATATTTTGTTTTCTTTAGATTAATTGTTTAGTATCAAGGAAGAAACCTTTTAACTTCTTTTAGAATCCAACGTATTTATTTCTTAACTTTAAAAAAGACTATTTTGATTTTATAATCAAATTTTCATCCTTTCAATATTTATTGCGACCAATTTATGTGATTCAAATACAAATTCATATCAATACTTTAATATACATATACTTAAACTACATTATTTATCTTTAAAAAAACATTATTTAGATCTAGTTTTTTTAATATATAGATAACCACTTTGAACGTGAAATAGAATATCAATCACATGAATAGAGCTCAACTAACATAAAGTATGAATACTTGACTAAAAAGTAGAAGTTTAAATTCCTCAACCTACAAATGGTTAGAACTTTAAAAAAGATGTCGAAATAAAATAATAATTAAACATTAGAAGAAATATTACGAGAGGCCAAAGTAAATTTAGTCAATCATGATAGGCGTGACCCAAAGGTCAAAGATTCAACTCTCCATATTTGTAATTATTGTACTAAAAAATACATACATGCTTCGAGTAATAAAAGAAAAATTGAAATACCACTAATTAACCAAACTCCAGCTCTTCATGTCCATGAATCCAAAATTGAGTTTAATTTCATCAACTTCCTTATCAATTTGTGGGGTCATGGAATTAAGAATCAAGCCAAAGCTGGATTTGGTTTGTCTTGATGATGTGAGAGCTCAATTCTAGTCCAGTTTGAGCGAACTATTAATATCGATAGTGTCAAAGTTTGGCACAACAATCCACAGATCAAACCAATCCACAACCCCTGCACCAAAAACACACCATATTTGTCACATTCACTCTCACTTCCTACTTCTACCACCGTTCAACGGCAGGAGACTAGAGAATTCTTTCATCGATTCATCTTTCTGATTTGTTTGAATGGCAGACATTGTTTCATGAGTACATGTATTAAATATCTAAGAATTTAATAGGAAAATTTATACGGAAGGCTCCTATATTTAGGGACCCACTCGAAATTTGGCCTCACTTTAAAAGACGCTCAAAATTTGGCCTTCTCTTTATGTCAGCCGCGTGTGAAAGTACTGTTTTAACCCCAAAAGCGTGTGAAGCCAGACGCAACCTAGATTTCTCATTATTTCCTCTCATTCCTCTCGCTCTTTCATCTCATTTTCCAATTCACCTTGTTCTCCATTTTTTTCTTTTTGAATTCTTCCTCTCGTTTCTTTCCTCATAGATTTTTTAATTTTTTCCTTTGAGTTTTTTCCCTTCATTTGAATTCTCACTCAGTCACTCTCGCTTCTTCCTTTCGTTTTGATTCACGTTCCAACTAACATCTTTGATTCGAGAAGAAGAAGACGTCGACATAAACAAAAGAAATCACCAAAAAAGGACAACCGAAGAAAAGAGAGTGGGAAGGAAATTTTGTCGGAAATACGAAAAAAAGAAAAAAAGAAAAAAAAAAAGAGTGACATAAACATAAATCACCAAAAAAAAACAATGGGCATCATAAATAGAAGAAATCATCAAAAAAGAAAAAAAGAAAGGCAAAAAAAAGGGGGGAAAGAAAAAATATGTAAAAGAGTGAAGGAATAAAGGTTAAAGTGGTAAATTCACAAGGTGGTGACATCAGTAGAAAGCCAAAAAACGAGCAAATTGAAAAGGTGGACCAAATTTCGAGATGACCCCTAACTAGGGACAATCACTACCAATTTCTCATTTTAATGTCTGTGTTTTAAATATATGGGATAATTAATGTCTATGTCTAGATATACAAGATAATTAATGTCAGTAAGTTAAATATGTGTATTCAATTTACCTATTTCGAATACAGAAACTAAAATTAAATAATTACTAAATTAAATACAAGAGAACAATTATTATAGTCATCAAATAAATTTAGCACTATTTAATCAACAAAAATAAAAATAAAAGAATACTTTTATATTTAAACCTTTATTAAACATAATTAATTTAAATTTATTACTAAAAATGATTAGATCGTTATAAATTAATTAGAATAGTTATAACATAAAATATTGATGGTAAAGATATTAATTAAAATTTATTAAGTTTAATTAATATATTTATATTTGGTAATTAATTAAAATGAATAATAATAACTAATTAATATTAATTAATTAATTAAACTATATTTTGATCAGTGGCATAAAAATCCCACAATTTAACTGGGTATTTTTACTCATGTCATATGGATTCTAAAGTTTATTGGTCCTAGATTTTAAAAATTAAAATGATGTGATATAAATAAAGATATTAAAAATATGTCTGAAACTTCATGGAAAAACTTGTGGAACAAACGGACCCTTGGGTTAAAGATAAAGATATATGGTTAAATTAGTTGAGTTATTTTGAAGGTGAGTAAATATGGTTAGTTTTCCATAAATTGATTTAACGTACCTTATATGACATGTATTTATTTATGTGAAATGGGTGTTGGGTTGTGTAAACAATTCGAGATTTTCATTAGGACAGAGAATTTTATTACCTTGGCATAAAGTTTCATTCTGAATTCCAAAAAGACTGCAGTTGAAATACCAAGAAGATAGAATGTAACCAAGTTTATAAGCACAACCATGTGTTGCCACCCGCATCCTCTAGCCACCCCTGCAGTTTTTAGAATACATTTCGGTCACGGCATATGAAACAAAAACCGAGATTCGCAAGGAAGAACCAGAGGGAGAGTCCTTGCGGGAACCTGATAATACGCCTTGCACCGAGTCCGCAAGCACGGAAATGGTGAGAAGGGGTGTCATCGAGGCAAAGGCTTGTGTAATCACAGGACTATCACTGAAGAATCCAGCCCAAATGTTATGGCCAAATGCCAGAAGAACGACAACTGTGAGGCCTAGAACGACTGAGAGAAGAAGAGTGACAAACATGGCTTGTCTTCCTCTCTCAGGATTGCCTGCCCCCAACTCATTTGACACCCTTGTGCTGTCCAATAAAGTTTTCTTTTTGGTTATGATATGAGGGAGAAGCCATGCAGAAAAAAGCAAGTCAAAAGGGAGAAATTTTTTGTATACCTTGCAGCTGCACTGAGTCCATATGTGATCATGTAGGCAATGGCTTCTGTGTTTACACTTTTCAACACGTCATTCCAAAGGGGAGATCCCACTTAGTTAGTGTGTTTGGAAGTGTAGTTTCAATATCATTAAAATGCTTTTTGACTACTTGAAGAGCACTTTTCAAATTGTTATAGTAGATTTTTCAATGTGCTAAAAGTGCAACATACAAAAGGAACATAGAGGATCCTTACCAAATTGCAATCAAAGATGTATTAGTTTCAGAGTTTGGAGCCAATCCAGCCAAGAACACAAGAATTTCAAATGCCCAATACTCCAAACTGTTCACATAGACTAAAACAAAAGCATCAACATCACCAACCCAATGAACCTTCCAAACTAATGATCAAAAGAAAAAGTGACATGAAGCTCCAAAATACGCAAAAGACAACACAAGAGCACAGCACTAACCAAACCATTGCAGCAGAGGGCAAAGCAAGTTTCAAATTGACAAATATATAACTGAAAGCTTCAACAGAGAATCCTCCCCATGTGAGTTCATATTTCTGAGACTTAAACACATGAATAGCCACAGCCAGAAAAGCCACCCACAATGAAATGGAAGCAGCCAAAGCAGCTCCTTCCAGCCCTAAACTTGTCCAGTTCACAAAAGAATAAGCAACACCCAGGTGAAGAATCAGAGGAATTGCAGAAAGCACAGCCAGAAACGTAACATCCGATTGAGCCTGAATAAACCTCACACTATTCTGCAGAAACCCATAAGCGAAAAGCCCAGGAACCAGAAATTTCACATACCGAGCCGCCGTTTTCGACACATCAGGATCTTGCTGCAGCAATTTCAAGACGGGTTCTGTGTAGAACCATAAAAGGGAAATGAAAATCGAGAAGGAGAGGGAGATTATGCAAGAAGATTGCAGATGAATCCCTAAGAATCTGTATAATTTCGCCCCAAACCCTTGGCCGCAGAGTGTCTCCAATGCGCCGCTCAGTCCCGTCTGGGGTTTTAAGGAAATGGTCGGAACAAGAAATTAAACGAGGCAACTGAAAGAAATTCCGAACGAAGTAGTGGAAAAAGATAAGGGAGGACCAACCATGAAAGCAAATCCGGTGACGGTGGCCCAGGAATTGGCGAGAGTAGCTCCGGCGAGTTCGAGGTCGCCGAGATGGCCGGCGAACATGACCGAAATCAAAGGGATTAGGTAGTAGAAGACATTAGTGAGAATCATTGGAAATGAAATGGCGAGCTGTTTCTTGACCTCCTCTTTGTCGAACAGTTTCTTCCACCAAATGGACCGGTCAGTTCCGCCGTCGCCGGCGTGAGGTAGTTGGAGAAGAGGGTCATACGGGTTTTCCGGCATTATGGTGTGTTGTTCCTTCCTTGTTCTTGTTCTGGTTCTTGTATGTGTTTGATGGTTAAGGAAGAGCTAAGAAATGGAATTTACAGCCACAAATGAGGAGTGGGAAGAAGATGATGCGGCATAAAATGGTGGAATTTGCAGGGTAAGAGAAGAAGGAGCAACACGGAACTCATTTATGATCGATCATTCACCAAACGGACACCGTTCAATTTTCATTCTTCTTCTTTGATGGTTGTTGTTTCGTTGCATTTATTATGCGAATTCATGCATTCATTTCAATTGTTTGGATTAAGAACATTGTTAGTCAACATTTTAATAAAACTCTGATTTAGTTGGTTGCAACTAGGTTTAAAACAGGGATGTCAATCATGAAAAACGATTGAAATATCTATAAAATATCAATTTTGATGAGTATTTCTAAAAAAGAAATTATAAATTTAAATTAATAAATAAATATTTTATTGTCGTTTCAAATAACTAAACATGTTTATTATTTATATTATATTTATATCAATAACATTTTGATGCTTACATTTTGTATTTTATGGATTTCTTACGATATAATGGGAATATCGATACAATGGAAATGTAATACTATGGGTATAATTTATGATCAGTAAGGATCTGATTTTTATCATGAGAAGTTTAGTTAAAATTAAGTACCAATTTTTATTAAAAAAAACAAATTAATCTTTATTGTTTAAGTTCAATTTATGAATCTACATTAATAAATTTTATTGAACTATACTAGTATTTTTTTTACGATAAAACTAAATATTACAAATTCGAGACTACAAGACTAAATCGTTACTTATTATAGTTTAAAAACTAAATGTTACACATTTAAAAAGATTTAAGTATAAAAATAGAACTTGTTTAAAAAAATATTTTATGAAAAAAAAAAAGCATGATCAAACTATTTGTAAAAGTAGTGCTGATTTTTTGTCCTTTGAACTGATCACTTTTTACTTACCAAAAACCAAATTTTGTGTGGCATTTTTTTTTTTTTTTTTTTAATTTGGTCTTTATAATGACTGAACCACATTACTGACCAAAACCAAATTTGGTTTTTGTGTGTGAGCTATTTTTCCCTTTCACTCGTTGCTTTTCTTTTGACTAACATTTTTAGATTACTACAACACCATTATTTTTCTTTTTCTCTACGTTTAATTGATTGTAACCAATTATTAAAGTATGATTTAATTACATGCATGTGTATGTGTACGTTGTTAAAATATCTCTAAACTTTTATTCTCAAACTTTGAAAGAAAATTTAAAAATTCAAATGGATGGGTGCTTTATTTCATAAATACATTTATTTCAATAATGACAACTTTAAATAAGTAGAAAAATATACTTACTATTAATATCAATGGTGAATACTTTTGAAGTTTTGAAACTTTCGAAACTTCAAAGTATTTTTTTAAAAAAAATACTAATCATTTGCATCCAAAACTAGTGGCAAGAAAATTTTTTATTTTTTTTTTCAAAGTTTAAGGGTATTGTTAGAACTTTTTGTTTATGAATATTTTTTAAATGAAATACAAAGTTTAAGAATATTTTTTATAATTTAGCCTCATAAAAATTATTCGTTGAGCTTTGGCCTTTGTTTAAAAAATTACATTTACCTTTTCAAAAAGTGTAATATCGTCGTTGACTTTCCATAAATATTTTAAAACTATTTATTATTTTGCAAGTACCTTTATGAACTATTTAGTTTTAAAAGTATCTTTGGTTTTCTAAATATTGTGTGATAATTTAATTTCGATATTTTTAAATAAGTTATAATTTAGTACTAAGAACTTTAATAAGTAAAAAATTAGTCTCTCTGCTTTACAAATTTATTTGGAAACAAGTTTGTCTGTATAAACTAAACAAATCAAATCGATGTAAATAAAATTTGATTGTTAATTTCGATGAGATTTTCATGATTATTGTTAATTCATTTCAAATTTGAGATTATTATAGACTAAATTATTACATGATAAAGTTTAAGAACTAAAATTATTATAAATTTTAAAAATAGAGACTAAATTATTATAAATTACAATTTAGATACCATAATGTCATTTCGAAAAGTAGTTTTTAACACACTACTCGTCTCAAAGACTCAACTCTTCAAAATTATTGAAAGCTTTTTTGGAAATGTTTATTTAAGGGGGATTTGATGATCTTCACCTTTTTATTTTTTGAAAATTATACCTTTTATTTTTATTTTTATTTTCATATTTGAAAATGAGTTTCGTTATTTTAAGGAAACATTTCCATTAGATTTCAAAAACAAAAACGAAAGTTAAAGACAAAGGTAAGTGTTTCTTAGTTTGAATCAATGCTTCAGACGATCATTAAAGGACCATATATGTAATTTAACTTAAAATATTATGAAAATATTATTTTAAAGTAATTGTAAATTTAGAACTAATTAATATACTAATAAATTAATAAGTGCAATTATTTGCTTTTCTGGTAAGTTGATGTTCGAATTATTTTAATTGCATTCATACAAACAACATAAGCTATGACAATTAAAAATAATAGAAGAAAGAAAAGAAAAAGAAAAACGTATGCTATGACAATAATTGAAAGAAAGTTTATATATATATATATATATATATATATATATATATATATATAAACCAAATTTACCTTCAAATGTTTAAATTTTAAAAGAGATAGGCTACAACCTATGAAGCATAGATATAGATATGGATACAATATACAAATACGATAGGATATGGCAATACGTCAATTTCTAAAAAAATAGGATATGACAACTCGTTGAAGATATGGTTTTTTCTTTCAAAAAAGAAAAACTAGGATATAAGTAATCTTAACATAAAGATACTAAATATAATCCACTAAAATCACAAACCATAAAATGTCAAATTAATGACAATAGTACAAATTCAATACAAATACTATAATACAATACAAAAAGCAACATCAAAGATATTGAAATACAATAGTCAATAGAATACAATAGAAAATGGACTTAGATTGATCAAAGAAAAAGAAGAATATTAGAGATAGAAGTATGAAGATACAGAAAGAACTTCTTTATTGAATTGTTAAAGATATTTAAGTGGGTTATATTTTGCGAGATTTTATGAGGACTCGAACGTGAAGATGAAGATCAAATTATTTTAGAGTTTGGTATTTTATTTTAATTTTTTTTTCTCTGGATTGGGGCTGGGTAGTGAGCTTATTATATAGGTTGCTTAGTTTTGGGTTAAGAAAGATTAGATGGGTTACTTATATTTTTTTTTTTTTAAAGGAAGGTTAGCACAAAAACATACATGTCAAATCACGTGTTAAATACGTATTTGAGAAGTATCTAGGAGTATCAGTATCTGATATATATCCGATACGGATTCTATTAGAGTAAGATAACATGCAACGGAAGTATCTATGACCCATAAGCATTTAAATTCACTAATTTGAGAAACTAAAGCATGATCATTTAAATAAGAGGGTTTTGGATCATACTTTTGTAGAACTCTCCAAGATCTTGATCAAACGGTAGCAGTCTTCTCCAAAGATCACCGTGAACCACCTCAAGATCTTCCCCACTATCTTCTTGGAGCTTTAGACCGAGTTGTGGGACTCAAGAACAACTTGAAGCAATGTAAAACAGAGAAAAGATCACAGCAGCACACTACCGAAGAACTCTTTCTTCCACCTGAAATTTTCTCCCAAAATTTCTGTGTAATGCATGCCTTCAAATTACTCCATTCTTCTTTATTTATTGCAGATGAACATGCAAAAGAAGGAATGTGCATGGCTTATAGCTCATGCTTGGAGTTAAATGAAGAAGAAGAAGTGGGTTTTGTGTGAGCATGAAAAAGATGGTAATGGAAAATTTCAAAAATCTATTTGTGCATGTAATCCTATTTTCCAATTTTCCTTTAAAACTAAAATTTGATTTCAAAATCCATGTTGATTTTAAAACTGAAAAATAATTTTCTACAATTAATTTAAAATAATATTAATTAATTTAATATCAAATATTAAATTAATTTTGCACAAAACCATCTTCATATATTTAAATCATATTTAAATATATATTTTTTCTATTTCATTTAATTTTAATTTGAACGTTTCAAATTAATTTCTCAAACTACTCTAAAGCTTAACCATTTACGAGCTAGTAGGGGGACCTCGCAGACTTACAGATCATGGGCTTCAATGATTCGAGATTAATCGGTTAAACTCAATAGACCGATCTAACCCCCATTCATTAACTAACGGGATACTCCAGAATAGCTCATAGTTGAACTCCTCTCACTGTAGATATATTATGTCCATGATATAATCATAATCGGTAAGTCGATCCTTCACAAGTTCGTAATCACAGCGAGGTCAAAATTATCGTTTTACCCCTGTGAATACATCTTGTCCCTTAAGTTCCTACTGACCCTCTAATGAACAATTCTGATTCATAATCTCTATGAATCAAATCCTTTCTCTATTATGAGAAGGCGGGCCTCGATTGTTCAAGACCTGGAATCAGTACTTAAGAGAACAACCTATCTGCTAACCCTAAATTGGGTAAGAGTGAATTCCATCTTGCAAGGCTATGTCCCCACCGGTCTTATCCCCAAAATAGGAAGCTTATTAAGCCGTGCTGTTGGACTACCCTCACCGTTTGCAGATCAAAGGATAATCCCGAACAAACAGGAATTCATAGCTAGCTCAAGATTAAGTTCGAGTTAACCTAGGTTATTTGATAAATGAAATAGTCAGTTTTAACAGTAAACGGTCATTATAATGAAAAGTGACTATTTTCATGGTTCAGTCTATATGCAAACTTATTGCATAGGATGCTCCCACTCATATGTTTCAACATGAACAATTTGTGGATCACATCGTTTGTAGCACTTTACAACTTCTTGTAACAACTACAGAGTGGGCCGCATCCAATAGTGTTACCAGGATGAGATACCCAATTTCATCCATATACTTATTACACCATTTAAGCTATATACTGTCAACTTGATCCTGTTTATGTCACTACATAAAGTTACAGTACTCAGATTTTCATAATAAGATGCAAAATTAACAAGTCATTATTATTGATAAATAGAATGTTTAACACGAACTGCAAGTTCTAGGACATTCCCAACAATCTCCCACTTGGACTAAAATTTCAGTGAGAACAAATATATACAATATAATGTTGAGAAACATAATGGGAAATACAATATACTAGGGCATCTCTAATACCATAGACATTCTCCCACTTGCCCTAGATTACACTAATCAAAGTCCTAGTTCAACTAGGTGGCCCTCAAATACTTTAGCCGAGAGGGCCTTTATGAATGGATCAGCAAGGTTGTCTTCCGAGACAATCTTTGTGGCGATCACATCTCCTCTGTGCACTATCTCCCTTATGAGATAGTACTTTCTTTCAATGTTTTCTCCATGTTTGTGACTCTTGGGTTCCTTTTGAAGGATCTCATATCTAAGAGTTCCATGAGTGCGTTCAGATCGCTCCGATCTCACCGTGACCGAAATACATATAATATACATTCAACATATACAGTTATGCAAACAAATCTAATTATCAGCATGCTACGAACAAAAAATTAACAAAGGGACAGAGTTCCATACCAGTTGAAGATAATCTTCAATCTTCGGAACTCCAACGTAGCGGCAAGTGATCTACCAACGCCCGACGGAAGCGTCAACTACAGCAGCACGAACAACGCGAACTCACAACCGCAACGGGGACGACACCACCACTAAAGAGCCCCGGGTATTCTCGGAGTGAAAACCTAAAGGGTGGGCTTTGGTGAATTTGGTAGAGGAAGGAGGAAACATAAATCGTGTAGGCGATAAGCAAGTGGGAGGGAAAACAACGTTATCGCATAGCAGAAATGCTTATCGTTTAAGAGGAGCTACATGATCGTATAGGATTTACTGAACGATCGTTTAGGAAAAGGTATACGATCATTTAGTTAAATCGACACACTATACGATCGTTTAAAGAAGCTATCTGATCGTGTAGGCGAGAGTGTGCGATCGTTTAGCGCGAGCTGGACGATCGTTTAGGCAGAGAAGAGCTATCGTATAGTTTCTCGATTTTCTTAAGCGCTCGCTTAGAATTCTCCAACGCGCGCTTCACGAAATCTTTTTGGGCGAATGACAAATGAAGCAAAAATGAAATTAATTTTCATTTTAACTCATCGGTTACAATAACCGACGCTGCCCACTAACCCATGTCCGAACGTGAAATTTTTCATAATTATCTTATAATTAACCAACTAATTAATTAATAAATATAATCATATTATATTTTTATCCTATAGTTTGATATCACATATCTACTATAGTATTTTATCCTCTACTTGATATAAATCATATTTATATCTAATTTCCTCCAAAATAATGTATCTCATACATTTGTCAATTATATCATATATAATTAACCAGTCCAATTATATCATATATAATTGAACTTTCTTTTGTCAATTTGAACATTTCAAATTAACCTAAATACTGGTTCTCGACTTTATCCAAGCTATCCAATGGACCTAATGGACCTATGGCTCGAAGCTCTAACGGTACGTGAATAGCTGACTAAACTCTTTAGTCATGAGATCCACCATCCGTTAACTGTCAGGCATTCCACTAAAGACCAACAGCTAAACTCTTTTTACCACAGATATATTTCTGTGTCCATCGAATATAACCAATCATGAGTACGATGATCCTTTACAGATGCTCGTAAGTATAGTTGGGCCAAATTACCATTATGTCCATGTAGTTACATCTCACTCCTTAAGTACCACTGATTCCTCTAATGAACAATACAACATAGTCCTACTATGTGTGAACACATCTCGGGCCAAGAGAATGTGTGTGGCGCCACATCGTTCACGCCTCGGAATCAGCCCTTAAGGGAGCTATCTATCTACTTACCCTTGCCTGGGGAAGGAGTGAATTCCATTTTGTGCAGCTGAGTTCCCAGCTCCCAAATTAGACGAATCCCCAAAATGGTTGGTTTGAATCGGCGACCTGGCCACTTGCACCCATACAAATCAAAGGACCACCCTCAATTGTAATAGTTCCCAACTTACTCAGGATTGAGGTTATGTTACCTATGGTCATCTTAGTGAAGTGAAGTCTCTGTCATGAACGATGTTATATAACAAGACGTTAACACTTCGTGGTTAGGTCTTATACAAACTCTTTGTATAGGACGCCCCGCCTTACATGTCCCCAACACGAATGATCAGGATCCCATCTATGACAAGTCACAACACTTGTGACCATTCCACAAAGCAGGCCGCATCCGTAGCGTTACCAGGATAAGGCTTCCCTTCTATATCCATATACTACAGACCATTTTCGTTATCACTCAAGACATGATCCACTTGTATGTCACCACATACATGCTTGAGTCACATACTGATAACTAGGGATTTTATGTTTATTGGTTTTTGGTAAAGCAAATAAAATAAGCAACTGAGCAAAATACAAGATGTGAAGTAAATATCATATATAACAACGCAAGCGTTCATACAAACTGTTTACAAACTACAAGACATGAGACTGTAGGGCATCAACCCCAATAATCTCCCACTTGTTCTAAAGCGAAGTGGGGTGTACAATAAACTAGTACAAAACAATAAACTAGGCCAGAAAAGCCCAATACAATAAAATCTTCCACTTGCCCTAGTCCAACCGTGGGCAATCTTGTAGACCCATGCTCCGTAGGTGACCCTTAAATACTGTAATCGTGAGAGCCTTCATAAACGGGTAGCAACATTAAAATGGCCTAGGTTAGATCGATCCGTCTCATCTTCTCAACCTCTTGAGGCATCTTAGAACACATTTCCTTAGACAATGTGACTCTATGCCTGAACGGCAGTAGGCCCCTCCTTAAGTCCTGCATCGAGTACTTGAGCAACATCTTGTCAATATATAATGCCTGAGACAACGCTAGCACTTTGTTCGTACGATCCCAAAAGATCAGTATATCTAGAACAAACTGAGCCTCTCCCAAATCTTTCATTTGGAATTGGGTCGCTAGTCACTTCTTAACTATAGTCAGTAGACCTACATCATTCTCAATGAGTAGAATATCGTTTATGTACAACACTAAGAAGAATACTGAAGCGTTGATGATCTTCTTGTAAACATAAGGTTCATCAACGTCGCCATCCCGGTTAATATCCTCCATTGACTTCTTATAAGATAACGGATCCTCAACGTCACCTTCTGCTACTATAGTTAGGATTTTCGTGAAACCCAGATAGTGCACGGGTGGGTTTGCAACCCTCCCACTACGTCGAGGTTTCCTCAACTCTTGAGGTGGAACCAACCTACTAGATGAACTCCCATCAACGACTCTTGTTGATGTAGCAGGCTCTTCAACAATTATTATTGAAGTTTCAGTAGTTTCATTGGAAAGCTCACGTAACACGACTTTGCTTCGTGGGCTGTGCTCCCTTATATAATCCTCCTCCAGGAAAGTAGCGTTTGTTGAAACAAACACCCTATTTTCTATCGGATAATAAAAATAATCCCCTCGTGTACCTTTGGGGTAGCCTACAAAGAGGCATAACCTTGACCGTGGTTCCAACTTCTTGGGATTAGCCTCAAGCACATGTGTAGGGCAACCCCAAATTCGAAAGTGACATAAACTAGCTTTACGCCCATTCCACAACTCCAGAGGTGTACTTGCAATACTCTTGGAGGGAACACATTTGATTATGTACACTACAGTCTCCACTGCGAAACCCCATAACGAGTTCAGTAAAGAAGAGTAACTCATCATCGATCGAACCATGTCTAACAAGATCCTATTTCTCCTCTCCGCTACACCATTCTGTTGAGGTGTACCCGGCGCTGAGAGTTGGGAAACGATTCCATGTTCTATCAAATAGTCTTGGAATGCCGAGTCCAAAAACTCTCCACTTCAATCCGATCGAAGTGTTTTAATCCGTCTATCTAATGCGTTTTCAACTTCAGCCTTGAACTCTTTGAACTTTTCAAAGGATTCAGACTTTCCTTGCATAAGATAAACATACACGTATCTGGAGTAATCATCAATAAAATTGATAAAATACTCATAGCCACCTCGGGCTTGCACATTCATTGGACCATAAAGGTTAGAATATACTAACTCAAGAGGCTCATTGGCTCTATAACCTTTTTCAGTAAAAGGTCGTTTAGTCATCTTGCCCTCAAGGCAAGATTCGCACACAGGTAAATAATTTTCTTCTAACTCACTTGGAAGTCCACCAATCTCTCAATCCTATTGAGATTGATGTGCCCTAAACGTAGATGCCAAAGTTGGACATTTTCTTTTGGAGAAATTTGTCGACGTGTTGATTGAGTTACGGTAGTTCTAAACAATTCAGTATTATGGAGGGAATTAATGACTAACAGCCTTAGCACATATAAATTCGATTCCAGATTTGCTGTGTAAATAAAAACACCATTTTATGAATAAATGCTTTATTCACATTAAAAGAGATAGTATATTTACATTGCAATAAATACTTTACAGAAATGAGGTTCCTCTTAGTTCAGGAACAATATATACATCATGTAAAACAAGAAACCTATTCTATAAAGCTAACTGAAGCCCTCCCATTACCACAGCTGAGATGACATACCCGATGCCTACTTGCATCGTCATCTCACCAACTTCCAGCTGTCGTCAAGATCTAATCCCCTGAAAAGAAAAACAAACATGGTTAGTGGCACCTGAATCAATTATCCAGGTAAAATCATCATTCTCCACTAAACAAGTTTCAAGCACAAGTAAATCACATTTACCTTTATCCGCCTTGGCCTTAGGCTTGGCTGCTTTCTTCTCTTTCAGATACCGAGGATAGTTCCTCTTCCAATGTTCATCTTGGTTGCATTGGAAACACTTTCCCTTAGCAACTTGTGGACGCCTCCTTGGGGCGACAGGCAGTAGGTTAGCAGGTCCCTTCCCTTTTCCCTTATCACCCTTCTTCTTCTTCCCCTTTGCAAAGTTAGAAACAGAAGATGCAGACTTTGTTCCTGAGGTCAAACCTCTATGGAAGAGGATGAAGCAACATTTGCCTCACCCTTCTGCTTCTCTTTACTTTTCAGTAAAGATTGGTAGGTCTGCAACTCGTTGAGGAGAGTTGTAAGGTTATATTTCACTTTATTAAGAATCACATTACTAACAAAGTGTAGGAAGGACTCCGGCAAAGAATGCAGGATTATGCTAACTTGGCTGCCCTTATCGATGGTAGACCCATTCAACTTCGCCACATTAAAGTGGACCATCATGTTAATCACATGTTCACAAACATAGGTGCCTTCTTCCATTTTGGAGTTGAATATGTGTTTAAGAGCCTCATGCATAAGCTGTTCAGACGGTTGTCCAAGCATCCCCCGCAGGGACTCCATGATCTCACGCACTGAGACCATAGGCTCATGTTTCTTGGCCAAGACTTTAGAAAGACTTGCTAAGATGTAGGCTCGAGCCTTCTCATTCGCCCTTGTCCATCGCTCGTATGCCTCCCCAACATTTCGAGCGGCATTAGGAACTAGAATAGGAAGACAAGCCTCCGTGAGAGCGAACATGAGATCCTCGATGATCAGGATCGTCGTGATCATATATTTTCATGTTGCGAAATTATCGCCAGTAAGTTTTTTGGCCCTTAACAATGCTAACGTGGCTATTGCCATTTTGAAAATATTGCTGAAAATACAAACAAAACTTTATTAGAATTTGCTAAACCACTTTTAAACCAATCAGTTTTGTAAAACAGTTTCAAGTACCCTAAGTTACTTCTAGTTTGCAATGGTGCCCAGTGAGGCAAGACAAACGCCACCAGTGGGGTAATCAATTGCCCCTTCGTTGGGAGGAGACATTCTCAACTATTAAGTAGAACCAACTCTTGGAACTGAACCTAACAACCACCATTATTTTTTGGTCCATAATCGTTAACTTTTAACTATTCCGCGTAAGTGTAACCCCTCGCTTTCAGTGCCAGAGTCTTGCCCTAATGAGCCCAACGTAGGGAAGAAGCAGATTAGGACAAGAGACTAAGTTACCTTATCCTCTTACAGGAGGTCAAATAAAGAAACGTGCAAAACTTTCATCCTTTAGGGGGACACTCCCAGGGTGCCTCGAGGCGATGCACAATAACTTTATTCGACCTAATAAGGGAGACCGAGGGATATGTTGTCGCACTTCCCGCTCCCACTTACTATGAATACTCTCTCCATCCACCTTGATATTGACCTACCCAAACACCATTCGTTGGGGGGACACGCCAAAGGTGCCGCGAGGCCGAGGATAGACTTACGATGTGGACTATTTAGAAGAAACATGAAAGGTTTAAGTGAAGCATCTTATACCCCAAGTACCTTCAGGATGTTTCATAGAAATTGAAAGATCTCGTATCTAAGATTTCCATGAGCGCGTTTGGATCGCTCCGATCTCACTGTGACCGAAATACATATAATATACATTCAACATACACAGTTATGCAAACAAATCTAATTATCGGCATGCTACGAACAACAAATTAACAAAGGGACAGAATTCCATACTAGTTGAAGACAATCTTTAATCTTCAGAACTCCAACATAGCAAAAACCCTCCAAGTGATCTATCAACATCCAGCGGAAGTGTCGGCTGCAGTAGCATGAACAAGGTGGACTCACGACCGTAACAGGGACGACACCACCACTAAAGAGCCCCGGGTATTCTCGGAGTGAAAACCCAAAGGGTGGGGTTTGATGAATTTGGTAGAAGAAGGAAGAAACACAAATCATGTAGGCGATAAGCAAGTGGGAGGGAAAACAACGCTATCGCATAACAGAAGTGCTTATCGTTTAGGAGGATTTACACAATCGTGTAATATTTACTGAACGATCGTTTAGGAAAAGGTATACGATCGTTTAGTTAAATCGACACACTATACGATCGTTTAAGAAGCTATTCGATCGTGTAGGCGAGAGTGTGCGATCGTTTAGGCGGAGAAGAGCTATCGTATAGTCTTTTGATTTTCTTAAGCGATCGCTTAGAATTCTCAAACGCGTGCTTCACGAAATCTTTTTGGGAAAATGACAGATGACGCAAAAATGAAAACAATTTTCATTTTAACTCATTGGTTACAATAACCGACGCTGTCCACTACCCACGTCCGAACGTGAAATTTAGCATAATTATCTTATAATTAACCAACTGATTAATTAATAAATATATTCATATTATATTTTTATCCTATAGTTTGATATCACATATCTACTATAGTATTTTATCCTCTACTTGATATAAATCATATTTATATCTAATTTCCTCCAAAATAATGTATCTCATACATTTGCCGATTATATCATATATAATTAACCAGTCCAATTATATCATATATAATTGAACTTCCTCTTGTCAATTTGAACATTTCAAATTAACTCAAATACTGGTTCTCGACTTTATCCAAGCTACCTAGGGGACCTAATGGACCTGTGGCTCGAAGCTCTAACGGTACGTGAATAGCTGACTAAACTCTTTAGCTACAAGATCCACCATCCGTTAACTATCAGGCATTCCACTAAAGACCAACAACTGAACTCTTCTTACCACAGATATATTTCTATGTCCATCGGATATAACCAATCATGAGTACAATAACCCTTCACAGATGCTCGTAAGTACAGCTGGACCAAATTACCGTTATGCCCCTGTAGTTACATCTCACTCCTTAAGTACCACTGATTCCTCTAATGAACAATACAACATAGTCTTACTATGTGTGAACATCTCTCAGGCCAAAAGAAGGTGTGTGGCGCTACATCGTTCAAGCCCTGGAATCAGCCCTTAAGGGAGCTATCTATCTACTTACCTCTGCCTCGGGAAATGAGTGAATTCCATCTTGTGTAGCTGAGTTCCCAGCTCCCAAATCAGAAGAATCCCCAAAATGGTAGGTTTAAATCGGCGATCTGGCCACTCGCACCCATACAAATCAAAGAACCGTCTTCAATAGCAGGAGTTCCCAACTCACTCAGGATTGAGGTCATGTTACCTGTGGTCATCCTAGTGAAGTGAAGCCTCTATCATGAATGATGTTATATAACGAGACGTCAACACTTCGTAGTCAGGTCTTATATAAACTCTTTGTATTGAACACCCTAGCTCACATGTCCGCAACACGAATGATTAGGATCAGACCATCTGTGACAAGTCATAATACTTGTGACCATTCCACAAAGCGGGCCGTATCTGTAGCGTTATCAAGATAAGGTTTCCCTCCTATATCCATATACTACAGATCATTTTGGTTATCACTCAAGACATGATCCACTTATATGTCACCACATACATGCTTGAGCCACATACTGATAACCAGAGATTTTATGTTTGTTGGTTTGTGGTAAAGCAAATAAAACAAACAACTGAGCAAAATACAAGATGTGAAGTAAATATCATATATTAACAACACAAGCATTCGTACAAACTGTTTACAAACTACAAGACACGAGACTTTAGGGCATCAACTCCAACACCTTTAAGTTGGCAACAACACCACTATTGTCACAATACAGTGTGATAGGCAAGTACATATCTGGAACGACTTCCAAATCAGCCAAGAATTTTCGTAGCCATACTGCTTCTTTAGTAGCTTCACATGCAGCCACGTATTCCGCTTCCATTGTGGAGTCAGCGATATAACTTTGCTTAATGCTTCTCCAAACTATAACTCCTCCATTAAGAGTGAAAACTGATCATGAGGTAGATTTCCTGGAATCTACGTCAGTCTAAAAATCAAAATTAGTGTATCCTGTAAGGATCAAATCCTTAGGTCCATACACAAGCATATAGTCCCTCGTTCTCCTTAGATACTTGAGGATATTTTTGACAACAGTCTAATGATCGTGTTCTGGACTGGATTGGAACCTGCTGACGATTCCAATCGCAAAACATATGTTAGGGCGTGTACACAACATAACGTACATCGAACTCCCAACTGCAGATGCGTATGGAATTCTGTTCATCTTCTCAACTTCTAAAAGGTGTCTTAGGAAATTGTTCCTTTGACAAATGAATTCCATGCCTAAAAGGTAATAAACCTTTCTTGGAATTTTGCATATTATACCTTGACAACATTGTGTCAGTATAAGATGCCTGAGATATTATCAATGTTCTATTCTTTTGGTTTCGAAAGATCTGTATTCCTAGAACATACTGAGCATCACCCAAATCTTTCATTTGGAACTGTGTTGCTAACCAACTCTTTACGTCAGCAAGAAAACTTGTCTCATTCCCAATGAGCAAGATATCATCAACATATAGAACTAAGAATGCTACAGTTTTGTTGACTATCTTCTTGTATACACAAGGTTCGTCAACATTCTGTTCAAAACCATAAGGTTTGATCGCAGTGTCAAATCTTAAATTCCAGGATCTGGAGGCTTGTTTCAATCCATAAATGGATCGATTAAGCTTACAAACTTTCTGTTCCTGTCCTTTTTTTTATGAACCCTTCTGGTTGAGACATAAAAATACTTTCATCAAGATAGCCATTCAGAAAAGTTGTCTTGACATCCATTTTCAATATCTCATAGTTATAATATGTTGCAATGGCAAGAATTATTCTTATTGATTTGATCATGGCAACAGGAGAAAAAGTTTCTTCATAATCAACTCCTTCTCTTTGGGTAAAACCTTTGCCATGAGTCTGGCTTTATAGGTCTGTACCTTGTCAGTTTGGTCTCGTTTTCTCTTGTAGATCCATTTACAACCTATAGGTGTAACCCCATGTGGTTGATTTACAAGTTTCCAGATAGAGTTGAAGTACATAGACTCCATTTCATCATCCATTAATATACTTGATATACCATTGATACATGATTGAAAATGACTAGTTATTCTAAGTGTTGTAGATTGAAGGGCATTTATATAAATAAAGGCTTGTGGCAATTTTGTAATTAAATAGATATTCTTTAATTAGGGTTATTTTATGTTGGAAATGGGAGA
The DNA here is from genome assembly GCF_027475165.1 of Benincasa hispida. Classification (NCBI taxonomy): domain Eukaryota; kingdom Viridiplantae; phylum Streptophyta; class Magnoliopsida; order Cucurbitales; family Cucurbitaceae; genus Benincasa; species Benincasa hispida. Next base: position 94,177,204 of record NC_143486.1, read on the forward strand.
GCTGCCACACAGAGATGAGAGAGAGAAAATCATATAGAAACTTACCAGCAACGGCAACCGACAATCGACGAGTGATATGGATAGTGATCGATGGTATGTCAAAGGCTGGCAAGTTCATAGATTGTTTGAAAAGTTGAGTAAGAACATTTGAAAAGTTCAAATATGGACATTCCCAATCCATGAGCACCGACTAAACTTTGTAAATCATAAAGAAAACACGTGGTACATTTTAGATTGCCATTTGTTTGTTACCGGATTTTAATTTAGTGGCGCATATTAATTTTTTTTTATAAGGCACATAATAAATCTTAATTAACTACTCTATGTTCAATTCTTTGGAGCTTAGAAGAGAAACAATATATATATATATATATATATATATATTTTTTTTTGTTGAAAATTTGTTTAGAAGTTCTTTTTTAAAAAGATATTATCTGTTTTTTAAATTAAAAGATAACTTCTTATGGTAGTTAAACTTGTTTGGTGGATAATAATTTTGGCTAGAAAAAAATCGCTTTTACTATTTTTTAGTGTTTCGTAAAATAGTTGTTCCAACACAATTCCAGCCCACTAAATCTAGAAAAAGTACAGACGCACCTGATACACTTGATACACACTTGATACACCACTGATATACACTTGATACTCTTGATACATTTGATCTACTAGTATACACATGATACACTTGATACACGCTTGATAGACTATTAATAGACACTTAATATATTTGATGTACCATAGATACACGATTGAAGATGACTAGTTATTCTAAGTGGTGTAAATTAAAGGGCATTTATGTACATAAATAATTGTGACAATTTTGTAATTAAATATATCTTCTTTAATTAGGGTTACTTTATGTTGGAAATGGGAGGGTTGCCACACAGAGAGGAGAGAGAGAAAATCGTATAGAAACTTATTGGCAACGACAATCGACAATCGACAAGTGACTGGTATGTCAAAGGCGGGCAACTCCATAGATTGTTTGAAAAGTTCAAATATGGACATTCCCAATCCATGAGCACCGACAAACTTTGTAAATCATAAAGAAAACACGTGGTATTTTTTAGATTGTCATTTGTTTGTTACCGGATTTTAATTTAGTGGGGTATATTAAATTTATTTTTATAAGGCACATATTAAATCTTATTTAACTACTCTAAGTTCAATTTTGTGGAGTTTAGAAGAGAAACAATATTTTTTGTACCGAAAATTTGTTTAGAATTTTTTTTTTTTAAAAAAATTAGATAACTTCTTGGCTAGAAAAAAAATCTCTTTTGCTATTTCTTAGTGTTTCGTAAAATAGTTGTTCCAACATAAGTTCAAAATATTGAAAGATTTAAAATGCATTTTATTACTAAAGTGAAGAGTTGAAAAGTTTAAAATATTGAAAGATTTAAAATGTATTTTAATGCTCTATTTTTGGAAAAGTTTAATTTTTTTTTACATATTTATAACATTTAAAAAGTTGAAGACATATTTGGAAATCCCTAAATTCAAGTTGACATCCAATACAACATCTTTTTTTTTTTTTTTTAATTGAGAAAATATCATTTTATCCTCTTTATCCTTTGAAAAATATCGAAATAAAATATAAACAATCCAAAGCTTAGTCTTGATGTGCGTGCCCAAAGTTCAATCCAACAAGATCTTCTTTTATCTTTATTTTTTAAAAATAAATAAATAAGAACACTTTCATTGTAATTGATCAATTTTTTTAATTGGTTGCTCACTCTCTAGCGTGTACTGTAATTAATTTTGTTGTTCAACTTCGAGATTTGTCGGTTTTCTCAAGATTATATTTGTATGTTTAGCTTAAATGAAGTTTTTTAATTTAAAAAAAAAACAAGAATAGTTGTACAACTTTTGCAAACTTTAGAAATTTAATTGATTCAATTTTAAAATTTTATACGATATTGATCTAACGAAATTTAGAAGATGATGTAAAATTATAAATAATGAAAATTCAGGATCAGTTGATATAAATTCTCAAAATTAGGGTCATACAAATTGATATTTGTCCTAATATTATTTATTAAATAAATATAAACATGTCTTTTTCGAAAGCGATTTGTGGCTACATAATTGTCAATATTGCGTAAAATATGTGTCTTTTAATAAATGTGATCCAGCTATATCAACGGCCTGCTTCACTTATTTAATTATACAATTTTTTCTAATATATATATATATATATATCATGTTCCATAGATGAAAATGCTTTCTCCTAGCAAATTTAGATGAAAAACAACTTTTAAACTCGAGAAAATAACATTAGAGAATCTACTTTTTAGGTTTATCAATTTTCACGGCCGTTTGAATTGATTAGAGAAAAAAAGTTTTTTTTTTTCAAAAAATTCATTATTATTTTTTTTTATAAAAATTGTTTAAAATATATTTTAAAATTATTCCAAAAACTAGTTTCCAAACAATTCAATTCTTTTCTAAAATGACTCATTTATAACATTAAACACTCAAAAGTTAGAATGGATTATTAGAGATCTTATCTTTCTTCCATAATTCAAAAAATGAGAGCAACAAACATAAATTTCGTCAAATATAAAAAAATAAAATTTTCATAAAATGTTAAACTATTTATAGAAATAAAAAAAAACACAATAAATACTGATAGACTTTTATCAATCTCTATAAAAAAAAAAAAATTACAATTTTACTATTTTGTGTAAATAATTTTTCTTATTTTTTCTATTTTTAAAATCTCGCTATAAAAACCTAAAAACAAAATTGTTTCCAAATAAAATTATGGAGTCAACACGTTTATCAAGACCTTATTTCGATATTATTATTATTATTATTATTACTATATAATGATATACACTATACATTTCCATAATAAATATTTTACAAAATGGTAGATAAAATTTTAGAGGGACAAAAGTGCATATGGATCTTTCTATTTTACCATTATGCTTATTAAATTGTAATTCCATACAACCTAACAAAAATAAGTTTAAGAAATGATGTAATAGGTTAAACTTAACTTAGTAATATTGACATACACTTCGATTCAAGAGGTCGGAAGTATAATTCCTTATCCATAATTGTTGTACTAAAAAAATTATGGAACATATTTTAGAATTTTACTAATAAACAAGTAAACTAGAAACAAGAATTTTAAATTGGAATAAAATAAAATATTCCATTGAGTATTTTAGAATAAAATCACCTAAAAGCTAACCGATAAAATCAACTAAAACCCTCATTCGAAAGCGAAAAGAAAAATCCTAAATCGTAAAATCTATTTCTCAAACTTAAACGAGTTAAAAGCATTAAACATTAACTATGTCAAAACATCCCAATTACAAATTTAAAAAGAAAAATTAACTACACATAACTACTCAAAACATTAATTTAAAAACTAATTAAGATGCTAAATTAAAAAGGGTTCTCAAGTATTAAAAACAAAATTTTTAAACACTTATTCAGTCATTCCAAGTAGACCTAACTAAAGTTTCTTTTCGAAAAATAGATATTATTAAAAAAAAAAAAAAGTTAAAAAGTGAGACACAAACATCTAATCTTAATTAAAACGTGGAATCAAACCAAAATGATACATAAAAATGGATGATGAACAGAAAATTTATTACAATTATAAGAATAAAATCCAAGGCAAATCTTAGACAGGGGCTGCAACTTCTGAGCCCATAAAGGCAGATCTAATGCAGATTATAGAAGTTTGGAGAGTACATACACTGTTTGAGCTTCTTGGGAAAAGAAAATAATGATAATGATAAAGAAATCTGATTATTCTTTCTTCTCTTCCTTTGGTGGAGCTTGTGGTTGATCTTTTTTGGCTTCTTTTTTGGGTTGATTATCTTGAGCTTTTGGCTTGCCTTGTTTAGGCTTCATGAAGCAGAAACAAGAACAACAAGGGCATTGGAACAAGAACTTCATTGCTACTCTCTTTCTCTCTCTCTTAACTTATTTCTTACTTCTTTCAATTCTCTCTCAATTTTATTTCAAGCTCTTTCATATATGCAAAAACTAAAGATGATGGAGAAACCCTTTTCTCTTTCATTTCTTTTTATCTTCTTTTCCCTAGCTTACCCTTATCATGTAATGGGATTTATCTCTTTTTTTTTTTCAAATCTACTCTCATTGATTTCACTTTACTCTTTATGTGACTTTTCTTTTTTTCTTTTTAGAATATCACGTCACATCGAATGACACTAACATTTACAACTTTTTAAAGAAATTAGTTGTGGTTCGTGGGAATAAATAGTAGTGACTATTCGTGTAAAGTTCTATCGTTTCATAAATGAACATGTCTTTACGTAATTAACCAACTTGAATAAGATGCATGACGATTCGAATAGACAAAAAAGAATTTTTAACCGATATTTTTCTCCCATAAAAACATTTCTCCCTTTTTATAAATTGGTTCAAGTTCGATTTATTTTCACAAAATATAGTTCGTTGGGATCTTGTGGACAAAGTGTTGCTTCCATAAGAAAATTAATATGTCCTATCCTATGAGACAATTACTCAAAAAACTTAGGCATTAGAATGAGTAAAATTGTCTTAAGGAGACAACGTGAAGTCATTGGACTCAGATTCTCTAGAGTGTTTTAACCATTTAGCTAAGCTTTTGTTCTTTTATATGTATGTATGTATGTGTGTGTATATATATATATACAAACCTAAAATATCATGTGGAACTTAGTTTAATGTAGTATAATCTTAATATACCATATAGATTTTCTAGTTCAAACAAATGTAGGGTGGATCTAGAAATTTCATAAAAAGAAGAAAAAACTAATATATATATACCTATCAAATGGAAAGAGAACTTTCTTCATTAGGAGATTGAGTCACCATGAAGTCATAAGAAGGATACATATTAAGTGTCTTAACAACAAATTGCCTTTAAATTTACAATCTTGTATAGTATCATTTTTTTTTTTTTTGGTTATATTGTGAATTGAGTAAGTAATAATTTAGATTAGATTAAAATGACTTAAAAGTAATTGAATGTAAAGATAGTAAAATGTATAAAGTGATATATTATTTATTACCTTGGGTTAAATTATAAATTAACCAACTTATTTAATGTAAGAAAAGGTAAAAACTTTGATAAAAGGTATTATTGGATTCCAATTCCATCTTTTTCAAGAGGGGGAAAATGGAGATGGCCTATTAAATAATGCCAATCAAGGTGTGGGACAATGAGACATAAGTGTGGGTCAAAAATGTAGTATTTTTAAAGAAAAGTTGGGTACCCTATTTTTCATTGCTTTGTCTACCAATAAACATTTTCTAAGGCAGCTGGCTACCAATATGATATTAAATTTTCTAAGGGGCTCATATCATGGTTATATATATATATATATTAAAGTTAAAGGGCCGTTTTGTAATCACTTCGTTTTTTATTTTTATTTTTGTTTTTGAAAATTAAGTATATGTCATTCACATTTCTTATCATGATTTGAATCTTTTTTAAATGCAATGGTTGAATTCTTAATCAAATTCTAAAAACAAAAACAACATTTTGAAAGCTACTTTTCTTTTAGTTCTCAAAATTTGGCTAGATTTTTTAAACCATTAGTGAAAAGTAGATAATAAAAGAAGAAATACAGATATAGAAGTAGTGTACATCAATTTAGTTTTCAAAAACAAAAACAAAAAACAAAACGGTTACCAAACAGAGCCTAAATTATAAGTTTAGTTTTTAAATTTGGAGATTTGTCGTTGAACTATTAATTTTATGTTTAGTTGGTCTCCACACATTTGCAAATTTTAGAAATTAATTGTTCTATTCAATATAGATTTAAATATAATGTTTAATATAGAACACCGAATAAATTTAAATATAATGTTTAATATAGAACACTTAAACTTTCGATTTTGTTTAGTACATTCATGAATTGATAAAAAAATTTGAATAGGTCACTAATTAATTAGACACAAAAGTTGAATCTTATTTAGGAATCTATTAATTAGAAGGTTTATGGATAGGTGTTTTTTTTGTGGTTATATAATTTTCTTTTTTCTAATTCAATGTCCCTTCCTACCATAAAATAATTTTTAGAATTGTTTTGAGCTTTTTTTTTTTTTTTTCCTGAAAAGTTTTGAGCTATTTATTGGAATATACATAAGATGTTTGCTAAATTTTATAATGTTTTCTACTTTAAAATGTTGACATGAATTTAAAAAACAAAGTTGGAGGTTCAAATCTTCAAATCCATACAAATAGTTGTTAAGCTTTTCATTTAGATCAATTTTACTCCATCTAATTTAACCAAATTAGTAAATCTATTTATGAATTTTGAAAGAGATGTACTCAAAATTCTATTTTTATAAAAGTTGAAACAATGACTACAATCACTACAAAAAGAGTATTATTAGCATTTTGTAAATCAAATCAAATACAAATACAAAAAAGAAATTAAATAAAAAAAATAAATTTCAATTTAGTTGAGTTATATAATTAATTAGTTTAATATTTTGTAAGAGAAAAGAATCCAAATCAATAAACCCTAATTAACCAAACAAAGACTTTGGGTTGGCATTTGGTATTATTGATGTTTGAGAAATTGGCATCTTCTTTTGTACCACTTTTTGACAAAGTTGAAGCTGCCCATGTGATTGCCCATAAACACAACTTGTACACATTTCTTGGCCCCATTTTGCTTGCTGCCAAACATTATTTATCAAATTTATGGTGTAATGCTTGACCATTATGCCCAAAAAAATCTTCTCAAATTCTATCAATAATCACTCTTTTGTGCTAAGTTATTAATAATTATATATGTATATAAGCTCAAAAGTTTAGTCACTAATGTGTTTATATATAATCTTAAACGTTAACAAGTCTTTGATTCTCGACTTTTGTGTTTAATAAATTTCTATATCTATTTTGCATCTAATAGATCTCTTACAAATTAGATAAACTGAACAATTAAATGTTATGTTAGACATTGAATTTAACATTGTACTTAATAGGTACACTTGGACGTCTTTTTAAAACTAATGTATCTATATCAACTATAAAATCTAAAATTTAAGGTTCCATTAGACACAAAACTAATTTTTCTGTCTTATAACATAGTTAATTTGTAAACATTTTAAATATTTTTTAGATCTATTTGATATAAAATTGAAAGTTTATAAATTTATTAGACATTTTAAAGGAAATTGACTCAAAATTGAAATTTTAGGTGCTTTGATATATCTAGATTAAGTAATATTAATTACAAAATAATTAGAAATCACTCAATCAATTTTCATAAAATAATTTTACAAAGACCAAAAAATATTTGCATATTTCCACATGTATATTTGAGAAACGCTAAAATTGAATTATGTTTTCCAAGTAAGTATACTAAAAAAGTAAAATATTGTATAATTTTTTTCAAAAATTGAAATTAAGGTAGTATATGGATATATACGGTGAATAATTTATATTTTCTTGAAGAATTAAAACAATCAAAATTAAAATCAGCTAAAAGTTTAATATTGTAAAATCTTTTTTAAAAATTTAAAAATATATAAATAAACATTGGTAGAATAATTCAATAATTTATGTATACTTTGAAGAATTAAAAAAACAAAAATTAAAAAGAAAAAGAAAATTTTGATTAAATATATTTTATTATAAAACTTAGGAGCAAAACGGTACACAACAAAAATATGGAGAATATATAATATAATAATAATATATAAAATAAATAAATAACAAAATATAAAATATCAAAAGTACAGTTATGAAAATTTCTCCAAATTCTCCACTTTCTTAATCTCTTTGAATTGCTCACCAATATGTGTTTCTATAAAATCCACCAAGTGTCATTATTTATAGGCAATTTGGCAAGTAGGAGGTGAATTACATGGACACTAATATTATATAATCTTGAGACACATGGACGACATATAGGATAATGGAGAAGTGACACTTGGTCTTTAGACAATAGACATCTAAATTACACCTCATTCGTAATATAGATGCCCATTATATATATGAGATATGTCTCATTAAAACTTATTAGGAAAAACCCAATGAAAAAATCCGTAGTGAAGGAAAAAGAGTATATACTCATATAATTTATACTTCTGAAAGAATATGTTTACTCCCCATCATGAAGCATCACTTAAGATCTTTAATTCGCCACATTCCAATGTTGTACACCAATTTTTCAAAGGTTGCGGTTAGCAATGATTTTGTAAATAAGTCTGCCAAGTTATCATTTGAACAAAATTGTTGTATAGTAATGACACTATTTTCTTCAAGATCATGAATATAGAAAAGCTTATGTGAAATATGCTTCATTCTATCTCCTTTAATATATCATTTTTTGATTTGGGATGACATGTATTATCTACGTATGATATCATTGGAAGATTTTTATTAAAAGACAAACACATGTTTCATGAATGTGTTGAGTCGTTGATCTTAGCCATACACATTCTCGAATAGCCTCGTGAGTTGCAAGAATTTTAGCATGATTTAAGGAAATGACCGTTATGGTCTGTTTCACTGATTGCCAGGATATAGCGGTTCCTTCACATGTGAATAAATCACCTGTTTAAGATCTAGCTCTGTGTGGATCAAATAAATATCCAGAATCTGCATAATCAACTAGATCAAAATTTAATTAATTTGAATAAAAAAACTCATATCGATCGCTCCTTGGAAATAACGGAGTATATGCTTAATTCCGTTCCAATGTCTTTTTGTTGGAGAAAAACTATATTTAGTTAATAAATTTATTCAAAATGCAATATATGATCTTGTACTATTAGTAAAATACATAAGTGCACCAATTGCACTAAGATATGGTACTTCGAACCAAGAACTTCTTCATTATCATCTCGAGGTCGAAATATATCTTTCTTTATATCCAATGAATGTATTTTCATTAGAATATTTAATGGATGTGTTTTGTCCATATAGAACCTTTTTAAAATTTTTCCTGTATAAATTGGCTGATGAAGAGTTTTCTCATATGTTAAATGCTTAATCTGCAAACTAAAACAAAATTTTGTTTCTCTGATATCTCTCATCTCAAATTCTTTCTTACAATATTCTATTATCTTTGAAAACTCTTCGAGACTTCCAATTATATTTAAGTCATCAACATATACAGTTATAATTGCAAATCCCGATTGTGATTTCTTTAAAAAAACACACGGACATATTAGATTATTTTGATATCTTTCTTTCAACAAATATCCACATGCAATTGTACCACATTTGTCCTGATTGTTTCAATTCGTATAGTGATGTCTATAACTTTATTGAATACAATTCCTGAAATTTTGATTTATATATTTCAAGTATCTTAAATGCTTTTAGGATTCTCATATAAATATCATTATCAGGAAATCTATATAAATATGCTTTGACTGCATTCATAAGATGCATATCCAAACTTTCACACACAATCAAGCCAATTAAATATTTTAGTGTAATTGCATCCACCACTGAAGTATATGTCTCCTCCATAATCAATGTCAGGTCTTTGTGAAAAACCTTGTACAACTAATCTTGTTTTATATCTTGCGACCTCAATATTTTCATTTATTTTTCTCACAAATACCCATTTGTATCCCATATGTTTGACATCTTCTGGTATTCGGACTACTAGTCTAAAGACCTGACGTTTTCAAATTGAATTTAATTTTGTCTCAATTGCTTCTTTCAACTGAAGCCAATCTTTTCTACGTCGGCATTCTTCAATAGATTTTAGTTCAGGATCCTCACTTCTAGATATAATGTAACGACCCGAGTTTAGGAGGGGTACATGAATGAACCGGTATCACATCCGAACGAAAGGGATCCTGAGGACATGAAAGTATGATTAAGAAAGGCTTAAAAGAATTGAAAGTTACTACCTATACCAACAAGGTGCACCTTCCTTTTCGGTGTCTCAATCATAAGAACTCCAAAGTTAAGCGTATTGAAATATATTTATTATCGTATGACAATAACTACATTAGTCCAATTCCATCTTTTTTTCTGTCATGACATAGTTTATTGAAATCTCATTATTATCGTATTACACTTTCCTCATTAGTCAAGAATTTCTTCATGGGTATTTACATCCTCAACCAAGTCTTTTTTACTATTGACTATTTTTCTTTTTGAAAGATTTTTATCTTTCGCACCCATTGGTCTGCCACGCTTCTGGTGTGTTCCAAACTCATTAGTGACAACTTGCTGTGTTGGGATATTAATTTTTGATGGAACATCAACAACTGGTATATGTGACTTAGTTACTTTCTTTGCATCTATAAATGCTTCTGGTAACTGATTTGTATTTTGCAAATGAATTATGTTTCGATTTTCTTCACATTGATCTATACAGGTTTTTAAATAAGACAATAATGTGGCATTCTATGTAATTTCTTTTTCCAACTTCCTAATTCCTTCCCCCTAACATTGGAAAATTTATCTCATTAAAATGACAATCAACAAATCGTGTAGTAAATATATCACCCATCAAGGATTTAAGATATTTAAAAATTGATAGGGAATCATATCCAACATATATTCCTAACCTCGTTTGAGGACCATCTTAATACATTGTGGTAGAGCAATTGGAACATATACTGCACATCTAAAAATTCTCAGATAGAAAATATTTGGCCCATGGCCATAAACTAATTGTAATGGCGAGTACTTATGATAAGCTACTGGCCTAATACACACAAGTGACGCAGCATGCAAAATAGCATGACCCCAAACAAATGTATGAAGCTTAGCTCTCATTAGTAATGCTCTAGCACTTAATTGCAAACAATCTATAAATGATTATGCTAAACCATTTTGCATGTGAACATGAGCTATAGGATGTTCAATACTTATCCCAATTGACATACAATAATTATCAAAAGCTTGAGATGTAAATTGTCCAGCATTATCAAGACGAATGGTTTTAATTGTATAATCAGGAAATTGTGCTTTTAACTTAATTATTTGAGCAAGTAATCTTGTAAATGCAAAATTTCGACTTGATAATAAGCATACGTGTGATCATCTACTTGATGTGTCTATTAATACCATAAAATATCTAAATAATCCACTTGGTGGGTTAATAGGTCCACATATATCACCATGAATTTGTTCTAAAAACACAGGTGATTCAATTCCCATTTTGGTTGGTGATGGTCTAATTATTATTTTGACTTAAGAGCAAGTATCACATGATAATTTATTAGATTGAAGAATCTTTTGGCTCTTCAATGAGTGTCCATTTGAATTCTCAATAATCCTTCTCATCATTATAGACCCTGGATGACCTAATCGATTATGCCAAATAACAAATATATCTTGATTCAAGAACTTCCGGTTCGTTATTACATATGTTTCAATTACTCGTATATGAGCATAATAAAATTGAGAAGATAAAGCAAGTAACTTTTCCATTATAATTTTTCCATGTGAGACGGTAGAGATAATGTATAGATATTCCACATTATTGTTATTATCAATCTCAATATGATAACCATTGCCACGTATATTTTTAAAACTTAGAAGATTTCTTTTTGATTGACTAGAATAGAATGCATTATCAATTTGTAAATTTTATCCCTCTAGGAAAAATAATATTTGTTTTTCCAAAACCTTCATTCAAGTTTGTAGAACTTAATATTGTATTTACTTTTTCTTTCAGCATTGTCAATTTGGAAAAGTATTTTTTACTTGGAAGTATTGTGTGTGTAATTGCATTGTCTGTCATACATAAATCCTCTTTGCTTATTTTTTAATCATCCAACATATGAAAATGATCCATTTTCTTCATTAAAAAAGTAATACAATAAGAAAAACAAGCTTGGAATATACAAAGGTCAACATTAACTAAGAAAGAAAAAAAACATGAAGATAGAAAAGAAAAACAACATTAATTCTAGAAATTCTCAAAGTCAAAAGAACACATGAAATTCCATTAAATGTGTCAATTTTCTCTTCAGAGATTCAAAGTCTTTCACATCCAAATTTTTCATATGGGCTGTGTCAAGTATATCATTATTCTGGTATGCAAAATTTTGCTTCCACATTTTTTCCTTTTTCCTTCGAGGAAGCTTAATACAAATCAATCAAATGTTTCGATGTATGAAAAATATGTGACCAATGCTCAGTCGTACCATATCAGAAGCATTTTTGTTCATTACCTTTTGAATTCTTATCTTGTAGAGCTTTTCCTTTATGATCATCATTTCATGTGATTTTTTTTTTAAATTTGGATGACTAGAATGACCACAATGAAAATTATTATTTCTTCCTCTATCACAATCACGACTTCGACCATGATTATTAATTAAAATTTACAATTATCACTGTAGAGAATGGTGTTGTTCCAGTTGGTCGAGATTCGTGTTTCTTCATCAATAACTCGTTATTTTATTCGACCACAAGAAGATATGAGATTAGTTTAGAATACTGTTTAAAACTTTTCTCTCGATACTGTTGCTACAGGAGCATATCCGAGACATGAAATGTGGAAAATTTCTTCTCCAATATATCCGCATCAGTAATTTTCTCTCTACGTAACAACAATTTTGAACTTATTTTAAATAACGCGGAGTTGTAATCACTTACTGATTTAAAATCCTAAACCTGAAGTGCATCCACTCATAACGAGCCTTAAGAAAAATAATTGTTTTCTAATGATCATATCTTTCTTTTAAATTATTCTACAAAATATGAGGATCTTTTATTGTAAAATACTCCATTTTCAGTCCCTTGTGGAGATGATGATGAAGGAAAATCATGACTTTTGCCTTTCTTGTATGGTCGTTGTATTTCTTTCTTTAATTATTTCTCCCAGATTCATAACATCTAGGTGAATTTTGGCGTCGAGTATCCATGACAAATAATTATTGTTATTAATGTCAAGGACTACGAATTTTAACTTCGTAAAGTTTGTCGTGATAACACTATCGCAAAACATTGTATTTATATTAAAAATTTAATATGTACCAAATATGCAAAACAACATTTAATTTATTAATTATAATAAAAAACTGACCAACCTTTAGAACTTACCTTCAGTGGAAAAAATGGCAGGAGCTCGTGCTGATAATGTGTTATATACTTGAGGAACACAACGACGCACAACGAGAATATAGATATAGAGAAATATAATATAATAATAATAATAATATATAAAATAAATAAATAAATATAAAATGTAACATCCCGAGTTTTTGGGAAAAAAATTAAGTTATTTATCTCTAAATATGGAGTTCAATTTTCCTTTAATTTTATGAATTTTTTGTCCAATTGAGATAATTGAAAAGCCTCATTGGATAAATTGAAATTTATTTCATTAAGGATTTGAATTAATTATCTTGAAAAAAATTGGATTTTTATCTCCTTTTAATTTTAGGGATGGTTAAATTATTTGGATTTGATTTATTAAAGATTTGTTAATTAAGAAAAGGGGAAGAATTTAGAATTCGAGAAGGATCTAAATTGAAATTGGAATTTAATAAGAAAAAGTGCGTGTCTGCGTGTCTGCACGTGCATGTGTGTGTGTGAAAAAAGGAAAAAATTAATTATATAAGTAAATTATGTGTGTGTGCGCGCCCCTAGGGTTTGAGAAAAGGAAAAAAATAATTATATGAAAAAAAAGAATTGAAACCCATTGGTTCTTCGTGCTCTAGTCGACCCCCTTGCCTCGTATCTTCAACGCCGACAACCATACCAAGTTTCCACCGCCCAGCTCCTCAACATCGCTAGTTCCCATTAGCCAGCCCCAACATGTCACTCCACCGTCCAAACGTTGGCATCCACATGCGAAGGAAGACCGTCGATCCTCGCATGTGCATATCGTCTATCGGTCGAAGCAACCATGCACTGTCGCATCTCCATCGTTCTGGTGAAGTCGTCCACCGTCGCTCGCCAGACTTCTGCCTCTCAGCCCAGCCATCTGCACCACTATCATTCTATAAATCGAGAGTGTTGTTGGATCATAGTCCCAGATTTGGTTTCCCGTGTCGGTCGTTGTTAAGGTAATGCCAGAAAACTTGCATCACCGCCGTTTCCATTCTGTGTCGCCATTGATTTGTGGATTTTTGGATAAGTTTGCACTTTAGGTTGGGTTTCTTTAAGGTTCTTGTTTACCCATTGATGTTCGGCTCCAATTTGGTGATACCTATTGTGCTTTGGATGCTAATAAAAGTTTTAGAGTGTCGATTATCGTTGTCTAGCAAGAACGGTGACTGATTGATGAGTTGTTGGTAAGCTTATTTTAGGTTCTTGCCAACTAATCCAATTAAGTTGGTAGGAATTTAATTATTGATTGGATTTTATATTTTGGGTTTGAAACCTTCAGTTTGGCTTATGTATGGATTGAATTTCATAATTGAAGCTCAAGTGTGGTTCCGGTTAAACTGACACTTTAGGTAAGGGGTTTGGAGACTTTTGGTTGTGCATTTTGAGTGATTTAGGTTTTGTTTATAAGGTTTGATATTAAATTGGTTTGTTTTAGGACAAATCAAGAATTTGACTCAAGTCGAAGAGGGATTTGTTGCTAGTTGTTCAGCATAATTCGAGGTAAGTGATTTATTACTAGTTCGCCCTGGAACCTCAAGTTGATGTTAAGACTATGAATTCACTAAAAGCATGTTTCTATCGTGATGGAATGTTTTGACTGATGGATAACTGTTGAGACTATTCTGGAAACTCGTGAGTTATGTTACTATGATTATTATAATATGTGATGGCTTGTTATGGATTTGGACATTGTATGTTGCATTATAAACTGATGGTAACTGTTAGCACTTTTAGCGGATTGTGTACATCCCCTGTGTATGTTTCAGCGTCCTTATGGGATCACCACCTATACTTATGATTTTGTGACTTTTCAGAATCACTTCCTATGAAAGTGTGCCTTTAGGTTCCCCCTTATGTTTATACCTACGCCTATACCTATGTTCGGGATGCACACCTTTGTCTCGATAAGAAGGTTAACATATACACCTAGTGGGCCCAGTAGTGAGTCACTTATTGAGTATTCTTGTACTCACCTTTTTCTCTACTTTTTTTTTTCAGGTAAGGACAAAGACAACTTGATGAATGACAAGAAGAATCCATGACCGAGCCTTGGGACTTGATAACACTTTTGCATATGTTTTTCTTATGTTTTCAAGTTTTAGCTTAGTAGTTAAAATTTTAAATTCTTTGAATTTTCATTCAATTATTTATTTAATTTATTTTTAAATAAAGATTAGAGATACCCTGAATAGTGAATTTATGTTAGTCGAGATTTTATGTTAGGAATTTATTTTACTAAATTCTTTTGGATTTTGTCAAATTTTGTGAAAAAGTTGTTATATATGCATGTAGTAGTGGTCTGATCCTCATTTTAGAAAGTTGGATATTTACAGTTGGAATCAGAGCCTAAGTTTTTAGGTTTTGTAGATGAACTTATATTTTAAGTCCAGAATGTCCCTATGGCTCACCAATGGATTCTTTGTCATCGCCATGTACGTTCGAGCAATAAAAGTATTATGAAAAGATTTACATGAAAGTATTTGTTCAATTTAATATAACAAGTTGTGTTCCATTCAATTTAATATAACAAGTTGTGTTCCACTATTTTTTATGCCTTTGTGGATGTTAGTATGCAATGATTGATTAAAAGTTACTTGATATCATTTTACCTTATGAAAGGAGTGCTAAGAAAGAATAGATATTCCAGTTCTAAGATCTTAAACCTGATGAAACTATGTAGTGTTATGATATGATAGTAGCGATAGTAAAGGATGTATTTGTTTAAGCCAGAGAATAATGTAGTCCAATTGAGAATTCACCAAGAAATAGTGTTATGTTTTGCATTAGGTAATGAAATTGGTACAAATAAATTCCCTCACAAGGCACATACTCAAGTATAAGGTTAACGCACATACTCAGGTATAAGGTTAAGGTTGCTTTATAACCAAGAAAGAGAATGAGAGATTATAGACTTATTAAAGGTTCCTAGAGGTTAGAAATCAAACATTTCAAGATAAATTTTGAAAGGATTAATAAGACATGACCGCCTTTTGTGATAATGAAGATTGGTGGTTTGAGTAAGGAGTGTGTTTTTGTGCTTCATTTAGCGTGCGTAAAAAGAAAAAATTACTAGTTAGAGTACAAGTAAGGATATGAAGAGCTATTTATAAGATAAAGGAATAATAAGTTCATCAAGAAAAGCCAAGATGATTGGAAATTATAGTTGGTGTAAAATTGGAGAGCAAGTTGTCAAATTGAATTCTTGTGCACAAGGTACTTCGGTTTGATCTAGGTTTTGTTGTGTGAAAAGACTCAACTTTAGTTAACTATGATAAGAGGAAGGATACATATTTGGAGTTTAAAACCAATGTCAACGAGTGATGAATAGCCTATTAAAGCTTGAAGTTTGGACTTGGATTGTAGATTTTAAAGAATTATGAATAGTCACATGTTTTGGTCTAGAAATTAAGTTCCACTTGAAAAGTGAAGAGAAAAAAGAAAAAAAAAAAAAGAGGTCTTGAATTTAGTGTTTTTATCTAAAATAAGTGTGAAGGAAAGGAAAGTATTTAAGAAAAGTTATTGTTTTAGAAAGATAACAGAAAGATGTGTTCAAAAATCCTACGTACCTAAGTTTGATTTGGTTTCTGAGATGTGATTTGATCGGTGGCTACAAGGTGATTGTTTTGGTATAAAATAAGAATATCTCGGTATCATGTGGAGCTTTAGGACAATATGTGTTGGTTGGGAAGATAGCTTGCAGAGGTGACGAGGTGTGAAACTTTGTTTTAACACAAGAATGTGTCTCTAAAATAAAAGGTCGAGAAAGGATAAAGTACAGTGGAGTTATTAGTAACAGTAGATGTTCAAGAACTACTGACATGGAATGTTGAGGCTTCATTAGATAGAGGTAAATTATTGAAGGCATTAACAAAATTTAAGAGATTTTTTGACCTTGTACGCAAGTTGGAAGCATGAACTAGCAAGATCATTAATTTGAATGAAAAAAAAAAGAAAATAATCCAGCTCGAGGTAGACAAAGGTGGTATATGCACAAAAGTAAGTAAATGGATCTTCCAAGATCATCATTGGCATAAGAGATAGACTTGATAATAAAGTTAAGTTGATAGAAATTTTTTTTATAGATGGGTTTGGAGTATTATATGATAGTATGTTTTCTCTTGCATAGAATATGAGTTAACTAGCTCTAAGGAGTACGAGTATTTTCAAGCTAGGACTTATGAATCAAAGAGGTTTCTTAGACATGTAGTTGCTAAGGAGGGCATTACAACTAAAGTAGAAGTAGTTTCCAGTTAACTAGATTTTCTTTGCTACGCATCTTGAGATTATGTTTCATCTAGTGTGGCTGGTTGCTCTGCCATGGTATGGAGATTTCTCTACATCAGTACGATTGGTTCATATACAAGTTTCTACTGGGTAAGACTTCTTAAGGTTACGATAACTCTTAGAGTTCTCAGAGTTAGTGTGTTAATGTACTATTGATTTTCAGCATCTTAAATTTCAAAGCTATATGGAAGAGGTTGTCACATTTCGTGAGGTACCAAATTTAGTTATGACAGATAGTGACCCCGCTTCATATTTAATTTTTGAAAAAGATTCCCGTCACTATTAGATACTCAGTTAGATATCAGTACAACTTTGCACCCATAGACTGATGGTCAAACAGAGTGTTTGAACCAAAATTTGGGAGATATGTTATGTTCTTGCACATTGATTTTTGCAAGGATCTAGAATTTTCACTTACATTTTATGGAGTTTTCATACAATAATTGTTATTAAGCTATTATTGGTATGACACAATTTGAAGCTTTTTATGGAGAAAGTTGCATTCTTCTATTTACTGGGATGAAGTTGGAGAATGAAAAGTTATTGGGATTGAGTTAGTACAACTTAAAAACGAGGTCATTCAGAAGATAGCAAGGATGCAGACAACCAAGAGTAGATAAAAAAGTTACACTATGTTAGACGTAGAGATTTAGAGTTTGAGATAGATGATTGTTTCGTTAAAATTCCAAGTGTAGTGGAAAAAATTTTAGACTATTTTCAAATTTTAATAACAAATTAATAGAGGAAATAAAATCTAGAAACTCTTACTCTTGTTGACAACTCTGGAGGGTTTCACCAACTTTTTTTTATCTACGATCTTGATACCTCTACGGTAAAATAAGTAAACACCACCAAAATAGCTTCACAAGGAAATTTTCTACAGAGAAAAATCTTAAAGACCAGAGAAAGAATATATGATACTAAGAGAACTATTTTTAGAAAGAAGAGGGAGTAAGGAGAAGATCTCTCTCCCACTCCCATATAACTCCCTACATTGGGATGTTTGTTATAACTAATTTTTTTATTTAAATTCATTATATACTTAATAAAGAAATTAAATTTAATCAAATTTAATTTATTAATCAAATAATAATAAATTCATTTAATTTAAAAAATAAATTAAATCAAATTTAATTTATTAAAATAAATCAAGTAATTAATAATTAATCAAATTAATTAATAATAATTAAATATCTCATATTTAACTAAATGTGCATTAGAATTATATTCTAATACAACCCTCTCTCATAACTTATAGCTTTAATTCAATTAATTTAAATTAATTTAATTTAATTAATAATTAATTAATTCTCCAATTAATTAATCATTAAATTAAATATCACATATTTAATTTAATTTTATAATTGAATCATATTCAATTATGTTTTCTCATACTACCTATAGTTAGGGTTGGCAAAATTCCCCACGGGGAATCCCCGCTTTGACCAAGATGGGGTCAAATCGGAAAAATTTTTCGGGGCCCCGTCCCACAGGGATGATATCCCCGCCCCGACCCCGACCCCGATTTTATATAGTTATATTTTTAATATTTTATAAATATATATTTATAATATATAAAATAACTTATTTATATGTATGTTTATAGTGTTGTGAGCCCAATATTGAATATATAAATTCTAATTTTAAACCCAAAAGTTAAGCCTAAAGTTAAAAAATTGAAAGAAAAAAATGGGAAATCCCCATGGGGATCTGATAAGGGATTCCCCACGGAGAAACGGGGAATGGGGCCCGCAGGGACCCGTTTCCCCAATGGGGAATCCTTGCCCCTAGCGGGGACGGGGCGGGGAGTGGGGGAATTTTCCCCACGGGGCCGGGGTCGGGGAACCCTCCCCCGCCCCGACCCCGGCCCCATTGCCAACCCTACCTATAGTTTTAATATGCATCTAATGCACATTAACTTTAACATATAGTTTTAATATGAATTCTATTCATATTAAATTTAATATTTGAATTCTTTCAAATATTTAATTCTCCATAAATTAATTTTTGAATCAAATTCAAAATAAATTTATTTTATAAAGTTTAATTAAAATATAAACTTTATATTATAATGTATCACCATACATTATATTCTTTCCCTTAGTAAATTTGAAGATTTCAATTACTTAATTACTTCAATACTCTTTATGAGCTACTAGTAGAACCTAATGGACCTACAGATCAGAAGCTCCGTTGATATAAAATTAATTAGTTAAATTCATTAACCAAGTTAATCAATATTCGTTAACTGTGGGTACACTCCACTATAGACCCATAGTTGCACTCTTTTCACTATAAATATATTTTTGTGTCCATGGATATTGATCAATGACAACAAGTTAATTTCTTCATGAGTGTTCGTAACACTAGCTAGGTCAAATTACCGTTTTACCCCTGAGTTACCTCTACATCCTTAAGTACTAGTGCTCCCCTAATGAACAACTTGTTTATGGTCCAACCATTAAACAAAAACCCCTCCCAGGTCAGTGAGAGGGTAAGGTCCTTTGTTCAAGTTCTAGAAATACCACTTAAGGAAACACTCATCTACTTACCCTAAAGTCGAGATTGAGTTAATTCCATTTCGTGAAATTATGTTCCCAGCTACCCACTCAGTCTTGTCCCCAATATGATAGGCTTATTGAGTTGGAAAACTGGTCATTCTCACCCATACAAATCAAAGGACAATCTCTGTTGAACAGGAATCCATAATTCACTCAATATTTAAACTAAGTTTCCTAGGTCATTTTAGTCAAATAGAAACCTAACTAGTCAATGGAATTACATTTAGATGTTACTATTTCGTGGTCTGGTCTTATGTAGACTCATTGTATAGGATATTCTCACTCGCATGTCCCCTAGACAAATATGTTGGATCGTTGAATTTATATCAAATACAAAGTGGGTTGTATCCATAATGTCCCTAGGATAAGGTACCCAACCTTATCCATATACTATAGATCCTTTAGGCTATATCTTGATCACTGATCCTCGTATGTCTTCACATATAGTTCAAGACTCGTACAACAGTTTAGGATGTTAGTTTATTGCATTAAGGTAATTTAGGAAAGATAAGCAATAACTATTTATTTTAATAAACATTAATAACACTTTATTAATGATCGGTCAAATGTTACATTTTCTATCTACAAGGTTTAGGGCATAAAATCCAACAAACTCCCACTTAAATTAAAACACTAATTAATGGGATGTATATACAATAAATAATCCAAAGCTAGAAATTTCAAATGTATAATGTACATTACATGAAAAATAAATATACAAATACAATAAACTAAGGCATCCTTATACCCATTGCAAATCTCCCACTTATCATAGATTATACTATACACATGTCTCGCAGACCTAGACTCTTTAGATGACTCTCAATCACTTTAAACGAGAGATCTTTTGTAAAAGGATTAGCAATGTTGTGCTCCAAAGCGATCTTGATGATGATCACATCTCCTCATTGCACAATCTTCCGTACCAGGTGATACTTCCTTTCTATGTGCTTTTCTCGTTTGTGGTTGTGAGGTTCTTTTGAGTTGGCTATTGCCCCATTGTTACCACAATATAATGTAATGGGAAAATCCATTTTTGGAAATACTTCCAAATCTATAAGGAACTTCCTGAGCCAAATTGCTTTCATAGTTGCTTCACAAGAAGCTATATACTTAACCTCCATAGTGAAGTCTGCTGTGCATCCCTACTTGATGCTTCTCCAAACTACAACTCCTCCTTAAAGGTGAACACTGACCCTGACATAGATTTCCTAGAATCCTTATCAGTCTGAAAGTCCTTGTAAGGATTAAATCCTTAGCCCCATACACCAGTATGTAATCACTTGTTCACTAAAGATACTTGAGAATGTTCTCAACCGCTGTCCAATGTTCTAATCCCGGATTGGACTATTACCTACTGACTATTTCCACTACCTAACATATGTCAGCCCTAGTGCAAAACATAACATACATTAAGCTGCCCACAGCTGAGGCGTAGGGAACACTTCTCATATCTTTAACTTTTTTAGGTGTCTTAGGATATTGTTCCTTAGACAAGTGAACCTCATGCCTAAAAGGCAATAAACCCTTCTTAGAGTTCTGTATCAAATATCAAGCCAACATTTTTTGGATATACGTTGCTTGACATAATGCCAACATTTTGTTCTTACGATCCTTAATGATTTGGATCCCAAGAATATATTGCGCCTCTCCCAAATATTTCATATAGAATTGGGCCGCTAGCCAGTTTTTCACTTCAGTAAGGTACCCTACATCATTCCTAATGAGTAGAAATTGTCCACATAAAGTACTAGAAGAGCTAATTTATTCTTATTTATCTTATTATATACATAAGGCTCATCAACATTTTGGTCACAACCAAAATATTTGATCACAGTATCAAACATAATGTTCCAAGATCTAGACGATTGTTTCAACCCATAAACTGATCGATTCAACTTACAAACCTTTTGTACTTGACCTTGAACTATGAACCCTTCAGGCTAAGACATAAAGATTTTCTCTTCAAGATTACCATTAAAAAGGGCAGCCTTGATATCCATTTGTCAAATTTCATAGTCATAATATGTTGCTTGTTGGGATTGGTGTCCTAATTCTCTCGGAATCTCATAGTTTGTAAACTTTGTACACATTGTTATTAATAAATAAGAGTTATTTTATTTGCATTTACTCATATCTAATAAATAAAGATACGTGATTTTGTATGTAAACTTAAGCATGTATATGAGATATACAAGTGGATCATGTCTTAAGTAATAACCTAAAAGGTTTATAGTATAAAGATTAAGGAGGGATACCTTATCCTGATGACACTACAAATATGGCTCGCTTTGTAGAGGTTTACAAGTGTTGTGAACTACTATAGATGGTCTGATTTTGACCATTCATGTGAAGACATGGGAGCGGAGGTGTCCTATATAAAGAGTTTGTATAAGACTAGACCACAAGATGATTCGTCTCTTTATATAACATCGTTGATAATTGAGACTTACATCTCACTAAAACGACCATAGGTGACATAACCTTAATCTTGAGTGTTTTGGAAACTCCTGCCTATGAGAGTGATCGTTTGACTAGTATGGGTGAGAATGGCCAGATTGCCAACTCAATAAGCCTACCTTTTTTGGGGATTTGTCTGATTAGAGAGCTGGGAACTCAATTACACAAGACAGAATACCTCCTTCCCCGAAGCAGGGGTAAGTAGATAGATTGCTCCCTTAAGAGTTGATTCCGGGTCTTGAACATAGTGGCCACATCCTTTCTTTGGAAGAGAGGACCCAGTCATAGTAGGACTATGACTTATTGTTCATCAGAGGAATCAGTGGTACTTAAGGAGTTAGATGTAACTATAGGGGCAAAACAGTAAATTGGCCGAGCTGTACTTATGAGCGATCTGTGAAGGTCTATCATGCTGTTGATTGGTGGATATGGGCGCATAAATATATCTGTAGTGAAAAGAATGCAATTGTTGGTCTTTAGTGGAGTGCCCGACAGTTAACGGATGGTGGATCCTGTGACTAAAGAGTTTAGTCAGTTATTCACGTATCGTTTAAGCTTCAAGCTATAGATCTATAAGGTCCCTTTAGTAGCTCAATGGATTCAAGTTGAGAATTAGATTTTGGTGTTGATTTGAAGTGTTCAAATTAACAAGAGAAAATTCAATTATATATAAAATAATTGGTGTGATGTATGAGATACATCAAGCGGAGGAATTAATGTAAATATGATTTACATTAAATACCATAAAATAGAAAAAGAACTATAGTTTGTATGTTTCATGAGATGAAATAATAAAACTATAAGTTATAAATATAATATGATAAGTTGGTTATCATATTTATTTATAATAAATTAATTATGTGATAATTAATTCCTTTTTCTCTAATAACCGATTGAGTGGGAGGTTATTGGTGGTTTTATGGTAACCGTGAGATAAAAGAAAAATTGTTTTCCTAAATTTGAGAGTTACTTCAGTCGGAAAGTACACATGGTGATAAGCTATCAAATGAAAGAGTTTCACTAAGCGATAGCGTTCAGAGACTAAATGATCGTTTAAGAGTTACTATATGGTCGAGTGGATAATACTATACAATCAGCTAAGCGATCATTTAGTTTTGACTATATGATAGTCATTCAGCTAATTGTTGCTATACGATCGAGTAGCTAAGTCTATGCGATAGGCTTCGCTTACTAAACGATCGAGCATATCGTCTATGTGATAGACTAGTTGATTATCTCCCATTTGTTCGATCGTCTACTTGATCGTAGACCTTCAGTCTCTTCCTCAAGCCAAAATCACACCGAACCCACAACTTCTGGATTCTAACACTGAGAATACCAAGGTAACCATTGTGGTGATGTCCTCACTCAGTTCATGGATCAAGTTAGACTCGATTGGGTTCTAGGAGCTATTGGTCGTTCAGTGTGTTCGTGTTCATTTGCTGTTTCGATCACTGCGTTCCAGGGCTGTGTTGGACACATTGTAGATTGATCGAAGGATTCATGAAGAATGGTTCTTCAAAGGTATGCATCCTCTATCCTTTGTATCATCGATTAGCATGCTGTAATTTCTTGTTGTGCATGACTTGTTAGTTTCCGTACTTGTACTGTAATTGTTTATGTTCAATCGGATTGGAATTTGGAACGATCCCTTCCACTGCTCATGGAAATCCTCATGATTGATTTCCTTCATTGCTATGGACAAAAGAATTATTATAAACTTTAACGTAGCAACAGGAGAAAAGGTTTCCTTATAGTCAACCTCTTCTCTCTAGGTATAACCTTTTGCTACAAGTCTAGCTTTGAATGTCTGTACCTTCCTAGCTGCATCTCTCTTTCTTTTATAGAACTATCTGTACCCTATGGGTTTTACCCCTTTAGGTAGATCTACAAGCTCTTATACTATATTGAAGTATATTGACTCCATTTCAAGGTCCATTGCTTTGACCCATTGGTTCTTATCTATGTCATTCATTGCCTGTCGATAGGATAATGGATCCTGAATGCCATCATCAGGTATGATGACCTGAGTTTCAGTTAAACCCAAGTAGCGATAAGGTCATGATATAATCTTTCTACCACGTCGAGGCATTCTCAACGATTGAGAAGGACGAGACAGACCTGAAGAACTAACTCTTTCATCAACTCTTGTTGAAGAACTAGCTTCATCAACAACTCTTGTTAACTCTTCAATAGCTTCTCTTAATACTAGCTTACTACGTGTTTTGTGATCCCTCATGTGGTTTTCCTCCAAGAAAGTAGCATTTATCGATATAAACACCTTATTTTCTTGTGGGTTGTAGAAAAGACCACCTCTAATTTCTTTTGGGTAACCAATAAATTGGCAACCTTGAATGGGGTTCCAGTTTCTTAGGATTTGTCATAAGCACATGTGCTGGACAACCCTAAATTATGAAGTAGCATAAACTAGATTTATGTCTCCTTCATAACTCGAAAGGTGTTTCAGAAACACTCTTCAAGGGAACATTGTTTAGGATGTGAATTGTAGTCTCTACTGCAAACACCCAAAATGAGCTAGGCAACTGAGCATAGCTCATCATCGAACGAACCATATCTAATAAGGATCCATTTCTCCTTTCTAAGATACCATTTTTTTGAGGTGTACTAGGAGCTGAGAGTTGGGATTGAATTCCATGTTTTATCATATACTTCTGGAATTTTTTATCCATATACTCTCCACCTTGATTAGATTGAAGTGTTTTAATTGTTTTATCTAATAGGTTTTCAACCCCAGCCTTAAACTCCTTGGATTTTTCAAGAGCTTCAGACTTATGCCTCATTAGGTATAAGTAACCATACCTTGAATAATCATCTATAAAAAAGATAAAATATTTGTATCCTCCTCGAGCTTTTACATTCATTAACTCTAAGGGTTCTTTGGCCCTATATTCTTTTCCACTAAAAGATCTTTGGTCATTTTCCCCTCAAGACACGATTCACATGGGGACAATGAATCATCTTCTAACACATTTAGAAGTTCATTTTTTACCAAATGCCGAATCCTATCGAGGTTTATGTGACCTAGTCTTAAGTGCCAAAGATAAGTGTTATTTCTTTTAAGAGAAATGTGTTGTCTTTTAGTTTGAGTTTCAACCGTTTTAAACATCTCGTGATTTAAAATTGCTTTTGCTTCAGTTGGTCTTAATACATATAAGTTATCTTCTAATCTAGTTGAACGTATAAGAACATCATTTTTTGAAAATGAATACTTTATTACTTTCAAAATTTACATGTAAGATTGCTCAAGTAGACAAGAGATAGAAACGAAATTTCTCTTAGTTCTTGGTACAATGTAAAAATCCTTAAGAAAAACAAATCTATCTCTAAAAAATAACTTTGCAACTCCCACTACACTGGCTGAAACGACATCTCCCGTTTTGACCCTAAGCACCATTTCACCTTATTCTAGCTGTGAAAGGAATGAAATGTGATGTGGAAGCGAGAATCGTTCCCAATTTCAATTTTCACAGAATAAAAATTACAGAGAACTCATTATGCATTATAAAAATTTTTACAGCATGCTTTTGAAAGGAAGAAGAAGAGCTTAGATTTATGCTTACCCTTGAAGAAATAATTAATCTTCACGAAAAAACCCTTCTTGATTCGGTCACAAACCCTCCTCTTAGAATCTCGAACAGAATCAAACTCCAATGAGGAAATCACTACAAATAAGTCTTCCGTATTCTCCTTAGGGGTGAGAATTATAGGGAGAGTTATGGGCTTCTCTGATTTTTGGAAGAGGAAGAAGATTTTAGAAGGGAAGAGAGTTTTTTGCTTGGAAGAGTACTTCTGGGAAAATCTCACAGATCTTATGTGTTCTCTTCAGTGAAGAAGATGAAGAAATTGAAAAATGAACAACTCCCCACTACCACGATTTTTTTACTGAAAATATTAAGGGGACGGAAGTTGTAATTCCCTCCATTTCATTTAAAATTAAATTAAATTAATTTAATAAATTATATCAAATATAACACATAATCTATAGTTTTTATATTGTATTAAATATAATATAATCTATAGTTTAAATTCTCTTAATCAATCATGGTATTTAATATAAATCAAATTTATATTAAATTTAATTATATGAATCCAATCCATATAATTAGTATTTTGAATTATATTCAAATATTTAATTTCTCTCAAAATAAACTTTATATTATAATGAAATACATTATATTATTTATATCATATACAATTAATTAAAATTAATTATATCATATATAATTAATTCCTTTAATTAATTCCTTCAATTAATTTGAACAATTCAATTAACCCAAAATTAATTCTCAATAATCCCAGCTAAGCTACAAAGGAGACCTTATGAACCTATAGATTGAAGCTCCAATGGTACTTGAATAATTAATTAAACTTCTTTAATTAAATTATTCAACATCCATTAACTATCAGTCACTCCACTAAAGACTGAAAACTGCACTTTTCACACCATAGATATATTTTTATGTCCATTGGATATAATCAATCAATAGTGCAATGACCTTTCACAAATTCTTCATAAGTACAACTGGACAAACCGTTTTGCCCCTACAATTACATCTAACACTTTAAGTACCACTGATCCCTCTAACGAACAATAAGTCATAGTCCAATTATGACCAAACCCTTATCGGGCCAACAGAGGGTGTCACGCCACATTGTTCAAATCCCAAAATCAGCTCTTAATGGAGCAATTTATCTACTTACCCCGAAATTAGGAAATGGATGAATTTCGTTTTGTATAGTTATGTTCCCAACTCTCTAATTAGACGAATCCCCAAAATGGTAGGCTTATTGAATCCGCGATCTGGCCACTCTCACCCATACAAATTAAAGGACCGCCTTCATAGGCAGGAGTTCACAACTCACTCAGGATTCAGATCATGTCATGGTCATTCTGGTGAAATGTAAGTCATTATTAGTAACGGTTTATATAATGAGACTATTCATTTCGTGGTCTGATCTTCTACAAACCCCTTTGTATAGAACACCCTCGCTTACATATCTCTACATGAATGATCAGGATCAAATCATTTGTAGCACTTTACAACAACTATAACATCTACAAAGTGGGCCGTATTCGTAGTATCACCAGGATAAGGTACTCCCCTTATCCATCTACTACAGGCCATTTAGGTTAACACTTAAACATGATCCATATGTATGTCTCTACATACATGTTTAAGCTATAAAAAATAACTTCAGATGTTAGTTTATTGGTTTTATGGGTTAATGCTACTAAATGTTGAACAAAATACCTCATATTTTATTAAATAAATAAATCATTTGTATATTACAATTACAAACTACAGGACCCACGAGATTTAGGGAATCAACCCCAACAATATTCCACTTGTCCTAAAGCTAGTGGGGTGTACATCACAAAAGTCATACTAATATAAAAGTATACAAAACAAGAAACTAGGGCATAAAATGCGCCCAATACAAAATCTCCCACTTGCCCTAGACTGATGTGGTATGTCCTATAGACTCATACTCTGTAGGTGACCCTCAAACACCTTACCTGTGAGGGTCTTTGTAAATAGATCAGCATGTTGTGCGTTGAAGCCATCTGTGTGACGATCACGTCTCTCGATGTACAATCTTTAAAATGAGATGATACTTTCGCTCTATGTGCTTCTCGTGTTTGTGACTTCTAAACTCTCGGGAATTAGCCACAACACCATTATTATCACAATAAAGGGTGATAGGTTTAGACATGTCTGGAACTACTTTAAAATCAGTCAGGAACATCCTCAGTCACACTGTTTCCTTAGTAGCTTCACAAACTGCTACATACTTAGCCTCCATAGTGGAGTCAGCAATGCACCCTTGCATGGTACTTCTTCAAACTACAACCCCTCTGTTAAGAGTGAACATTGATCCTGAAGTGGATTTCCTAGAAAGCTTATCAGTCTGGAAATTAGAATCTGTGTATCCTATAAGGATCACATCCTTAGAACCATAAATATGCATGTAGTCCCTCGTTCTCCGAAGATACTTGAAGATGTTCTTAACGGCAGTCTAATGATCAAATCTTGGATTAGACTGATATCTATTGACTATTCCCACTGTTTAGCAAATGTCAGGTCTAGTACATAACATAGCGTACATCAGGCTACTAACAACCGATGGATAGGGGATCCGTCTCATTTCCACAACCTCTTGAGGTGTCTTAGGACACTGTTCCTTAGACAAAATAAGTTAATGTCTGAAAGGGAGCAAGCCTCTCTCGAAGTTTTGCATTGAAAACTTGACAAGCATCTTGTCGATGTTGGATACCTGAGACAGGGTCAGCGTTTTGTTCTTTCAATCTCTAAAGATCTAAATGCCCAGAACAAACTGTGCCTCTCCCAAATCAGTCTTTTGGAATTGGGTTGCAAGAAAAATTTAAATTTCAGTTAGTAGACTTACATCATTCCCAATAAATAGGATATCGTCTACATACATCACAAGAAAAGCTACCGAACTATTGATGATTCTCTTGTAAACACAAGGTGTTGGGATTGGTGTCCTAAATCTCTATTATATACTCGTACTTTGTAATCATTGTATAAACAAATTGTTATTTATGAGCATACACTCAATCTAATAAACTAAGATCTTAGGATATTTTATGTAATTTAAATAAGTATGTAAGGACATACAGGTGGATCTTGTTTAAATATTAACCTAAACGGTCTGTAGAAGATGGATAAGGCTGGGTCCCTTATCCTGGTGACACTATGGATATAGCTCATTTTGTAGATGTTACAAGTGTTATAAAGTACTACAAATGATTTGATCCTGATCATTCATGTGGAGACATGTGAGCGTGGGTATCCTATACAAAGAGTTTGTATAAGATTGGACCACGAAATGGTTAGTCTCATTATATAACGCCATTAATAAAAGAGACTTATATTTTACTAGGATGACCATAGGTGACATGACCTGAATCTTGAGTGAATTGTGAACTTCTGCTCATGAAGATGGTCCTTTGATTTGTATGGGTGAGAGTGACCAGATTGCCAACTCAATATGCCTACCATTTAGGGGACTCGTTTGATTGAGGAGTTGGGAACACAACTACACAAGACGAAATTCACTCATTCCCTAATGTCGAGTAAGTAGATAAATTTCTAAGGCTAATTTTGGACCTTGAACAATGTGGCCTCACCCTCTTTTGGCCCGAGAGGGACTTTCATAGTTGAACTATGACTTATTGTTCATTAAAGAAATCAGTGGTACTTAAGGAGTTAGATGTAACTACAGGGGCGAAACGGTAATTTTGGCCCAATTGTACTTACGAGCAATTTATGAAGGGTCATCGCATTGTTGACTGGTTATATCCAATGAACATAGAAATATATCTGCAGTGCAAATAATGCCGCAGTTGATCTTTAGTAGATTGATCGACAGTTAATGGAAGTTGGGTAATTTAATTAACGAGTTTAATTAAATATCCAAGTACCAATGTAGCTTCAATCTAAAGGTCCATAAGGTCCCCTCTATAGCTCAACAATGATTTAATTGAGAATTAATTTTGGATTAATTTAAATTGTTCAAATTAATTGAGGGAAATTAATTATATATGATATAATTAATATAATATGTTAGATACATTATAATATAAAGTATTTTGATAGGAATTTGAATACTAATTATATGAATGGGATTCATATAATTAAATTTAATATGAATATGATTTATGTTAAATACCATGAATAGTTGAGAGAAAATAAAACTATAGGTTATATTGTATTTGGTACAATATAAAACTATAGGTTATGTGTTATATTTGATATAACATATAGTAAAATTAATTTAATTTAATTTAATTAAAATTCACACACACACACACACACATATATATATGAATTTTAATTTAATTAAAGAGAGGGAGTTACAACTCTCTCTCCCTAATTTATCTCAAAAGAAACGTGTCAGTGTGAGGGTTTTAGGGGTTGAATGTCTCTCCATCTTCTTCCTCTGGATTAAGAGAAGAGTTCTCTCTGAGAAAAAAAAAAGATCTTCCCTCATCCACTCCTGCATGATTCCCGATCCCAAGAGAATATAGAGGGTTCTCAAGTGGTAATGTCTTAGTTTGAAGAGGATCATGATTCGGATCGAGGGAATAACACGAAGAATTATTTGGCTTCGAGGGTAAGTAATTCTTCTTCCCTAATTCTGTTTATAAAAAGCATATTGTAATTTTAATTTCTTAATGCATAATCTCTTTATCTTCATTCTATAACTTAAAATTCTATGAAAAACAAAATGGGAACGATCCTCGCTTCTGCCGCGAAACCTTTGATGGTTTCCCTTCAATGATCTAACGTGTAATGTGAAGGAACTCTAGAACTAAAGGACCTGTAAGCGGAAGCGGATCATTCCAAACTCCATTTTGAAAGAACATAAACATTTACAATCATACAAAAACGATTATGCATTAAAGATAAATTACAACATGTTTCTTAATAAAAACAAGGAATCAAGTGACAATACCTTTGAACTTTCTTCATGTATTTCCCTCGATCAGTCACCAACGCGTTGAACAGCAAGAACACAACTAGCAACTGGAAGTTCCTCGGTCACCAGGGAGCAAAACTCAATCCTCGAACAGAACTCAACACCACCATAAGATTACCTTGGTATTCTCGGTGTGAGAATCTAGGAGTTGTGGGCTCTATATGATCATGGATATGGGAAAGAGGAAGTAAAAGAGTAAACAATCGAGTAAACGATGAAGGTCTATCGCATAAACTTGACGCTCGATCGTGTAGTAAAAGCACTATCGTATAGTGAACTCGATGCTCTATCTTTTAGCCTTTCAATGGTGAAAATGATAACTTCTTGCATAGAATGAAAAGAAAAATTATTTTTCATCTTTATCTCACACTTGCCATAACTGTTTAAAAACCACCCACTAATGTAGTTATTGGAGAAAAAGAAAATTAATTATTTCATAATTAATAATTTATAAATAAATATAATAACTAACTTATCATATTATATTTATAACTTATAGTTTTAATATTGCATCATATGCAACATATAAACCATAGTTCTTTTTCTCTTTTATGGCATTTAATATAAATCATATTTATATTAACTCCTCCAATTAAATAATAATGTATCAAATACATCAAATCAATTATATCATATATGTAACGACCCGACCCCTTAGGACTTAAGTTAGGCCGTTACTAAATACATGCATGCATAGAACTCAAAACGACATTCGAATATGGCGAAATAAATGCTAATTAAATAAGGTAAGTTCAAAAGTCTTTCATTAAATTTAAATACTAAAACAATAGTAGGGTACCCATAAATCATAAAGGACAATAAATAAGTCTGAAAAACAATTATTAAAAGTAAGTTTTAAGCATCAAAACTAAAAGTTAAGAGGAACATGAAATAAACTTTAAATCTCATGAGCAGAAGCGTAAAAACTAGTTCTAGTGGCTCGATCACGAACTTCGCTTGTCCATCGTCGATGCATCTCTACCCTTACCTGAAACAACAACATGAGAAAGAATGAGTATAAAATACTCAGTAAGTAACCCCACTACTAGGGTCAGGTTGGGCATCTATGTCCTCTAGATACCCACCTCTGGTGAAACATATAAATTACTCTAGTCCTCATTGGACACATATACACATGAAACAAGAAGGGGAACTGAGTCCTATCCTACTGTAGTTAACTATATCCACTACCTCTAGTAAGTTCCGTAGGACCCACAATCTCTGGTGAATCCTGAAGGAAACACAATCTCTTACATACGCATGGTTATGCATACACCTCTTTCGTATACACATAAACCACTGAATATGTACCTCTTTCATACATCTAGTTATGTATACACCTCTTTCATATACACATAACTCAATGAATATGTACCTCTTTCGTACATCTAGTTATGTATACACCTCTTTCGTATACACATAACCCACTGAGTATGTACCTCTTTCGTACACCCCAGTACCCTCTAGATATATATCACTTTCATACACACCAGCCCTAGTACATCTCTTTCATGTACTAGCGCCTTTAGACGTGCATCACTTTCATGCAGTCACATAGTCTAGAAGGAAAAGAGATTGCATCTAACTTCATATTACATATAACATTCACCTAATCATGCATCATCTAAAATCTCCTGATCAAAGCCAGGCTAGTGTACCTCAACATACGTAATTAATCTAGTATTAATGGATCCACCCTAGTACATCACTTTCATGTACGAACTCATGTAACAATCAAACATTTGAAATTTCATAATACATCATACAACTTACACACTTTCATAATAAACCACATCAATAAGCACATCAACAAAATTCTCCAACTTTCACCTAACTTTAAGACATTTCCGTAGTAGTGTCGCTTAACTTATAATTTAGGGTCATGCCCAATCGTCCTTTCAATATATTCCATAAAATTCTAGATCATGCTCATACATTAACATGCTTCAGTCATATTATCACATGCTCATATATCTTTTCTAAATAGTCCATTAAATCTCAAAATAGTCAAAATTATCCTTGTAACTAGTTTTACAATCCTCAACATCAACAGATCAAATATACCATATGGAATCACATACCATCTCATACTAGCATTCAAGTGTCTATGTGCATAAGTAAATCTTTCAGATCTCATACCAGAACATACATTGGTCATACTATACTATCAGACCATCATGCTGTCATTCTTCCATATCATTCATTTATCATGCTAGCATACATCTAATGCCTGGCCCGTGGGCAGTTCCAGTAGTAAGATTATTTACATCAAATTATGCCTATGTGGCAAGCAATTTAATCTTTCTCCTCGCTTACATGAATCTTGAATCAAGCCCCAAAGTATAGCTTGTTTCAAAACTTCCTTCAATCTCTAAAAAAAATGCCTCAATCAAAACGTTGCTTGGTCCAAAATTAGTTTCGAACTAAAGTTCATTTGCGAACCCAACTTAATCCTTCGCAATGCCTCACAACATACTTCTACCTTAAAATTCCATCAGTACTCGAATCTTTCCTAAGGTCCAAAATTCTGGCGACTGGCCACGAGTTCCGGTTGTTGTGATATGCTGAAGAAGAGATCGCCAACCGGACGTGACAAGCCAAGTGAGGACAGCTGAAGCGGCAACAAGGGTCTCGGCTGGAGGAAGAAGAAATTGAAGGGGGAGGGGGTGTCGGCAGGTGCGTGAGGAAGAAAGGGAAAGAGGGTTTTAAAAATAATAATAATAATAATAATAAAAGGAAATGAATATAATTACATTTAATTTCTTTCCGTTTTATACTATTAAATTCTTTTCCGTTTTATACTATTAAATTCCTTTTCGTTTCAAAAGAAAATTAATTCCTGCCATAAATTTTCAAATTGAATAATTTCATGCCAACAATTAAATTCCTGCACTTACACTTGAAGTCCAAAATTTCAGAAATGCCCTCCA
This sequence comes from Benincasa hispida, assembly GCF_027475165.1. Taxonomy (NCBI): domain Eukaryota; kingdom Viridiplantae; phylum Streptophyta; class Magnoliopsida; order Cucurbitales; family Cucurbitaceae; genus Benincasa; species Benincasa hispida. Next base: position 94,210,983 of record NC_143486.1, read on the forward strand.
ACTAATACAATTACTGAAATTCCAAATAATAAAGTTACGGAATTACATTATTACAAAAAAATGTGCGGGGTGTTTAATTTAATTAATTTAATTATATAATAAATAATCAGAATCTCTTTTGTTAATTTGAACATTACAAACTAACCCAAAAACTTATTCTCAACTTGAATCCATTGAGCTACCAATGGGACCTTATGGACATGTAGCTTGAAGCTCCAACGGTACATGAATCATGAATAACTGACTAAACTCTTTAATCACGATATCCACCATCTATTAAATGTCGGGCACTCCACTAAAGACCGACAGTTTCACTCTTCGCACTACAGATATATTTCTGTATCCATTGGATATAAACAACCAATACTACGATGACCTTTCACAAATCGCTCGTAAGTACAACTGGACCAATTTACCGTTTTGCCCCTTTAGTTACATCTAACTCCTTAAGTACCACTTATTCCTCTAATTAACAATAGATCATGGCCCAATTATGATTAAGCCCTTCTTGGGCCAAGAGAAGGTGTGACACCACATTGTTCAAGCCCCGAAATCAGTCCTTAAGGGAGCAATTTATCTATTTACCCTTGCTTTGGGGAATGAGTGATTTCATCTTGTGTAGCTGAGTTCCCAGCTCCCCAATCAGACAAATTTCCAAAATGGTAGGCTTGTTGAGTCGGCGATCTGACCACTCTCACCTACGCAAATCAAAGGACCGCCTAATAGGCAGGAGTTCACAACTCACTCAGGATTAAGGTCATGTTATCTATGGCCATCCTAGTGAAATGAAAGTCTCAATTATGAACGGCGTCATATAACGAGATTAAACACTTCGTGGTCCGATCTTATATAAATTTCTTTGTATAGAGTATCTCCACTCGCATGTTTAATAGATGAATGATCATGATCAAATCATTTGTAGCATTTTACAACATTTTTAATACCTAAAAACCGGCCACACTCGTAGTGTCACCATGATAATGTATCCCTCTTTTATCCATATAGTACAGACCATTTAGGTTATTACTTAAAGCACGATCCACTTGTATGTTACCGCATACATGCTTAAGTTACAACGATAGCCATGAATCTTAGTTTATTGGTTTGTGATTAATTCAACCAAAATATCTCATATTTCATGGACTGAAATGAATAAAATATCATATATTATAAATCACAAAACGTTTGTTCATATAAGTATTTACAAACTACGAGATTTAGGACGTCAACCCCAACAGTGCAATGATCATGGCCTCGTGTTTCTTGGTAAGAACTATTGGGGTTTGTGCCCTAAAGTGTCACGTTCTGTAGTTTGTAAACAATTTTATATGAACACTTATGATGTATAATATATATGATATTTACTTCACTTCTTGACTTTGCACATTTAGATGCTTTTATTTTACCACAAACCAATAAACATAATATCTGTGGTTGTCTTTATGTAAGTGAAGCATGTATATAGTGACATACAAGTGGATCATGTCTTAAGTGATAACCAAAATGGTCTGTAGTATATGGATATAGGAGGGAAACCTTATCCTAGTAACACTATGGACGTGACCCGCTTTTTGGAATAGTTACAAGTATTGTGATTTATCACAGATGGTCTAATCCTAGTCTATCATGTAGGGGACATACGAGCGGGGGCTTCCTATACAAAGAGTTTGTATAAGACTTGACCTCGAAGTGTTAACATCTCGTCATATAACTCCGTTCATGACAGAGACTTCACTTCACTAGGATGACCATAGGTAACATGACCTCAATCCTGAGTGTGTTGAGAACTCCTGCCATTGAGGGTAGTCCTTTGATTTGCATGGGTGCGAGTGGCCAGAGCGTCGACTCAAACCTACCACTTTGAGGATTCGTCTAATTTGGGAGCTGGAAACTCAAGTTCACAAGATGGAGTTCACTCCTTTCCCGAAGCAGGGGTAAGTGATAGATTGCTCTCTTAAGAGCTAATCCCGAGGCTTGAACGATGTGGTGCCACACACCTTCTCATGTCCAAAGAGGTAGTCACACATAGTAGGACTATGTTGTATTGTTCATTAAAGGGATCAGTGGTACTTAAGGAGTAAGATGTAACTACAGGGAAAAACGGTGAAGGGTCATCGTACTGATGATTGGTTATATCCAATGGACATAGAAATATATCTATCGTAAGAAGAGTTCAACTGTTATCTTTAGTGGAATGTCTGGCAGTTAACAGATGGTGGATATCATGGCTAAAGAGTTTAGTCAGTTATTCACGTACTGTTGGAGCTTTGAGCCATAGGTTCATAAGGTCCCCTTGGTAGCTTGGATACAAGTTGAGAATCAGTTTTTGGGTCTGTTTGAAATGTTCAAATTGACAAGAGGGAGTTCGATTATATATGATATAATTGAACTAGTTAATTATATATGATATAATTAATTTTATGTATGAGATATATTAATGTGAAAGAAATTGGATATAAATATGATTTATATCTAGTGGAGGAAAAATACTATGATTAATATATGATATTAATCCATAGGTTATGAATATGATGTGATTATATTCTTTGTTTATTAATTGGACGGTTAAGGGATAATAGGTCGGCGTCTCTTCTGTTTTCATAATGAATGAGTAAGTTGAAGAATCGCTTTGAGACGCTTAAATAGCTCACGGTGTGTTAAGCATTGTATGCACGGACATAATGTTGAAGTGTGTCATCGCTTAGTGAAACCAATGACTACGATAGTGCTGAACGATCCCTTACCTATATGGTAGTGTTGAGCGATCACTTAATGTTTACACCCGTGCGTGCTATTTATTAAACGATCGTTTAACACCCGATATTTATTAAACGGTCGTTTACCTTTTTCTAAGTGATCGTTTAACGCCCGATATTTATTAAACGATCGTATAGACGATCACTTCGCTTTTCCCTCACGATTGTTTAAAAGATCGCTTACCTTTTCCTACACGGTCGTATACTTCACCTAAACGATCAAGCATTTTATCTATATGATAGACGAGCCTTTCTCCCACTTGCTTGATCGTTGTATACGATCTCCCTTCCTCCTCCCCTTTACCAAATCCGAACAAAGTCCACCCTTTGGATTCTCACTCCGAGAATACTGAGGGCTATGAGTGGTGGTGTCGTCCCCATTTCCTTCTGTTCGTGTGGAGAATGTTCGAGGTAGACGATTGGGATTTGCTGAACGATAGCTTACTGTTCCAGCAAAAGTGAGATTTGTTGTGAAGAAAAAGTTTCAACTGGTATGATCTCTCGATCTTTTATTTATTTTTCCTTTGAACATGCTAGTAATTTAGCGTTATGAATGCATATTAGTATGTTTGAATGTATATGTGGAAATTCTGTCACAATGAATAGGATAGATCCGCTTCCGCTCATAGGTACTTTTGAATAAGAGTTCCTTCAAGAACGTCAGGCAGACTTACAAAGATATAGACTCGGGCCTTGTCATTGGCCTTTGTCCAATGGTCATAGGCATCCATCAATGCTTGGGATTCATTCCCAGCAGGGATTGGAGGACACCCATTCGTTAAGATAAACTGTAGATCATCTATAACTAGAATAGTATTCAAGTTAGATTTCCACGTCGCATAGTTTTCACCGGTTAGTTTTTGTTCTTAAGCAAAGAAATAATTTTGCAAGACATTCTCAAATGAATAACAAACAATTGACCATATCAGTTATATTTTCCTTAGCCCATTATATAAAAATAAATATCCAATCAATTCAGCAAAAATAAGCAATCAAAGAACCCTAATTAATCTATTGATTTAGTTTTTTGCAACGATACTTCAAAGCTTTGAAACAACAACCACTAAAGGGTGATCAATTAACCTTCCCCTGAATTTAGACAATCTCAGCTAATTACTAATGTCAGAATAACTCTTATTCTTATAATTCTTAGCTACCATTTTTTTTTATCAAGAATTCATTATCTAGCTTAATTGATCCCGTAAGTTTGACCATACCATTTTTCGATTCCAGAGATACGCTTCAATAGGCTAACATAAGGAAAGATAACTATTGAAGATTAACCTAAGAAACTCTATCTATTACTAGAGTTTTCATTGTTTTGAATCATATGATCAAGCCGTCCAAATGGTTGGTTGCCCTAGGATAACACGTAGGAGGACCATAAGAATCTCACGATGCAATCTAATGGAGGAGACTATAGGATATGTTGACACGTGTCCTTCTCCAACTTACTATGATCACTTTTCCTATTCACCTTGGTATTGACCCGTGCTAACACTTTTCGAAGGGAGGACGCGCCTAGGGTGACATGAAATCTCACGATGTGAACTCTTAAGGACATGAGAACTAAAAATTGATATTATTGGGGTTGATGCCCTAAATCTCGTGGGTTCTATAGTTTGTAATTATAATGTACAAACAATTTTTATTTAATAAAATCTGAGGTATTTTATTTGACATTTAGTAGCATCAACCCACAAAATCGATAAATGAACATCTGAGGTTATCTTCTGTTGCTTAAACATGTATGTAAAGACATATAGGTAGATCATGTTTAAGTGACAACCTAAATGGTCTGTAGTAGATAGATAAGGTTAGGTACCTTATCCTAGTGACACTATGAATATGACTCAATTTGTAAATGTTACAATTGTTGTAAAGTGCTACAAATGATCTGATCCTGATCATTCATGTAGAGACATTTGAGCAGAGGTGTTCTATACAAAGGGGTTAATAGTAAAGACTTACATTTCACCAAGATGCCCATAGGTGACATAACCTAAATCTTGACTGAGTTGTGAACTCCTACCTATGAAAAGGGTCCTTTGATTTGTATGGGTGAGAGTGGTTAGATCATCGACTCAATAAGCGTACCATTTTGGGAATTCATCTGGTTGGAGAGTTGGGAGCACAACTACACAAGACGGAATTCACTTCTTCCCTAATGTCGGGATAAGTAGATAGATTACTCCCTTAAGGGCTGATTCTAGGGCCTGAAAATGTAGCCCTACAACCTCGCTTGGCCCGAGAGGGGTTTGGTCATAGTTGGACTATGACTTATTGTTCATTAAAGAGATCAATGGTACATAAAGAATTAGATGTAACTATAGGGAAAAACGGTAATTTTAGTCCAACTGTAGTTACGAACAATTTGTGAAGGGTCATCATATTGTTGACTGGTTATATCCAATAGACACAAAAATATATTTGTAGTGCGAAGAGTGCAGCTATCGGTCTTTAGTAGAGTGACCGACAGTTAATGTATGTTGAGTAATTTAATTAATTATTCAATTACTATTGGAGCTTCAATCTACAGGTCCATAAGGTCCCCTTTATAGTTCAACCAGGATTATTATTAATTAATTTTTGATTAATTTGACTTATTCAAATTAATTGAGGAAATTAATTATATATGATATAATTTATTTAAAACTAATTATATGTGATATAATTAATATAATGTATTTGATACATTATAATATAAAGTTTATTTTAAGAGGAATTAAATATTTGAATATAGGGTTGGCAAAATCCCAGCGGGGTCGGACCCCCGCGGGTCCCCTCCCCGATCGGGGCATAGAATCCCCGATTTGACCAAGCATGGGGTCAAATTGAGGATCCTGACCGGGTCCCCAGTCGAAGACGAAGTGGGGACAAGGAGGGTATCCCCGCCCCATCCCTATCCCCATCCCCGCTCCGATTAAATTTTTTATTATTTATATATATATATATTACAAATATTTTTATACTTATATATATTTATATTTATAAATATTAAAAAAAAGGTTGGGGACGAGGATGGGGAGTCTCTCCCTCCCTCCCCCCGGCCCCACTCTGACCCTGTTGCCAACCCTCTCATCCATATAATTAAATTTAATATGATTGGATTTATATTTAAATACCATGCATTATTGAAAGAAATTTAAACTACAGGTTATATTGTATTTGATATAATATTTAATTATAGGTTATGTGTTATATTTGATATAGCATATAGTTTAATATATACTATATAATAAGGTGGTTATTATATATATATATAATTTATTGTTTATTAAATTATTTTGAATTAAATGAAATAATTGTGATGTTGTGGGGGTTTGCTGAAGATCTTCATCTTCTTCCTCTTGTCGTTCTTTCTTGTACTGATCTCTCGTATTCTCCTAGAACACACACACAAAAAAGTTCTCTTTCTCTCAAAATTTCCTCCCTCTCCCAAAAGATAGCAGAGCCCACACACTTCTGCTTATTCCTATCCACTAAGGAGAATATAGAAGGTTCTTTTATGGTTGTGACCATTTAGGTTACTATAGGTTTTTGGAGATCGAAGTATTCATGATCGAATCGAGGAGGAAATTCGTGAAGATCTTAGTTCTTAAGGGTAAGTGAGTTATTTTCCCTACTTCCTCCTGTTAAGCATGTTGTAAATTTTGTTATTTTGCATAATCGTTTCTCTGTAATTTTAAATTCTGTGAAATCTGAAAATTCGGGAACGATCCCGCTTATGCATTGGACCTCACAATCCTTCAGATATATCCCATATACCATTTTCTCCCACTAAAGTGTTCTACCATTTTAGAGTTTTATTATACTTAGTTAAATTTCGACTAAGGAATCTATCTAAGTTTATGCCTATTATAACTCTTATAATAAGGTCTTTATTCTAATATTTAAGGTGAATTAAACCATTTAATTAGCCTAGTGACGTTGCATGCAAGGTTAATTCAACTCAAGTTCCAGGTAAGTTCCCAGGTAGAAGTTGTTCTGTAAACCATCATCTTAAGAACCTTGAACCTAGACAAAACTTCACCGATAGAGTTCCATTATAACCTTAAGTCCTATTTGTCCTATTTGTCCTATTAGTCATATTTTAAATCTATTAAAACAAATAGAACATAATTCTAATCTTATTAGAATTAATGTGATCTAAGGTCTAAATTAATGTTCAACATTTTAAAATTAATTCTAATTCCCTAAGATCCTAAGTTTGCATGCAACTCTTTATTATAGGTTAGCGATTACTAAATATTAATTTTATAACTATTACAACATTAATTATTAGCTCTATAATCATGCTTTCTATAGTTTACTTGATTAACAATCAAATTTTAATTAACAAGAAAACCATATTACATACATTTCATGACTTTAATATACCAATTATATTAAATTATGGACGTGTCATGCTCAATGCAAATTGATTTTCAACTTTATTAATATAACACTTATATTAAATAACTCATGAAAATCCACCAAGCATATACAAGACATTAATAAATATAACTCTTTATATTTACCTAAGTAATGTTATGCATCATACTTTTACAATTTCATATATTTAACATAATAAAATATCTTAAATAACTCATGAAATCATATACACATCATGCATTAAAACCATACATTGTAACACTTATAATATATTAAAATGCATGAATATACTTAACCTATGGTGGGATTATCTAAATGACATTCATTAAGTATTATAATGTATGGTTTTAATTGATCGAGAAAAAAAAACATAAAATTCTAGGGCCATAAACTACTGTAAACATTCATTCGCAAAACTACATTCACAATGCAATTAATCCCACCAAAACTCAGTACAAATTTTAGAAACCTAAATTAATTCTACGAGATGGCTCTTATACAATTTGTGGGGATCAAAGCCCTAATATAGCAGAAGAATACAAGACCATACTCAAAATTAACTTAGGAATTTGTGAAATACCCATACACTGGAAAATTCAGAATATTACAGAGACCATAAAAACACAGCCTATTGTAAATTAAATCCTAGGTTAAGCATGCATTAGAAATAACAATTCTATAGAGAAAGGAATAGAAATTCTTACTCTCGTTTGAACGAATGTAAAACCTCCTTAGGATTTCTTGAACACTACCAAAAGAGTTTCTTTCCTATTTTCTAAGAACTTTCAGTATAAAGGTTTGTGGGAATCAAATGAATATAGGAAGAGGGAGTGGAGGTTTTTTTGTGAGATATAGAATTGTTCTGTATATTCATTCACAATCATATACCACCTTCAAAACAATACGTTTTGCAGGTTTTTTATCAAAGGAGAGAGAGACGTGGGAGTCATCCCACGTTTCTTTTAACTCACTACGCGAGAGTTAACTTTTTAAATCATATGATTTTCATTTTTTTCCATAATCTTTCTTTAATCCATTGATTTCACTCTCTTTTTATTTTTATCTTCTTTTTTTATTGCCTCACTTCTACACCACCATTAGAACATCACAATTACAAGAGGAAAAAAATCAAGATCAACCACAATTAATTCAGGTTTTATTTTTTTCTCAATTGCCATTTTCTTTTTCCTTCTCCCATTTTCCATCCAAATGCTTGTCGGTTGGTTTATCTTCCAGTATAATTTTTAAATTTTTATGTTAAGTATAGTGGTATATATTTTTAGAAGTATCTCAAATTGGATGAATTAAAAGAATAATGTTGTTTTGAAATTGTGTTCCACAAAAATGGAAAATCCGTAAAAAAAAAATAAAAAGTGAATTGATATATAGTTGTAGTACTTTTTTAATTATCTCAAACGAATTCTCCCATTTGTCATTTGCTTCTTGGTGTACTGAATTTGCATGTATTTATTAACTAATATATTTTATTATAATTTTCTTAATGGTATCAAAGTTCTTCCCCAAATCAATTGGAACCAAAGAATCTTCAACTGTGTAATCTCATTTGACTAACCAATCTTTCTTGAGAATCCATTTTATTTATGTATAATCTGATTACGTATATTTAATTTCTTTCGACTCTTATCTTGCAACGTTCATCATTGATTGAGTCATTTAATCCAATTTCTCGAGTTGAACTATTCATGTTTCTATTTCATCGACCTTTAATTTTAATTTTGATTTCACTCATTTCTAATGGATTAAAAGAAAATTAATGATAATTGGTATTATCTGCATTCTTGCGTATTTACATTTTTTGCCTCTTATTCTTTTCTTGACTTACAAATTAATAAATGTACAGTCTTTGTTGATTATTTTATATTAAAAATCAGTTAATAATCATAGGGATGTGAGTCATGTCTCTTGTATTTATATTTGTCTTGTGCGTGCTTACTGTTCACTCACATGCCTAACAATTTCTTGTTTTTCAAAGCAATCCCAATTTGAGACTATCTGCCTTTTTACTTTTCTTTTACTAGCTAGTAATAATTTAATCATGTGTGTGTTTCTCTTTAGGATTGTGTGCTAAAGTTCATTTCAGCCGCAAATTATGAATTCTACTGAGAAATGGTTCTTATGATATGTTTAAGAAGAAATGATTAGCATCTTCTTCTACTATTATTTGTGCATATTGAATTCCGCAATACCCCTTATGAACCATAAAATGAAAATCCGCAATTCTAATGTTTAAGATAAATTAAACTATTTAATTAATCCAGTGACGTTGCATACTAATAGGACTAATAGGACTAAGGATAATTTAACTCAAGTTCCAGGTTAGTTCCCAGATAGGTGTTGTTCTGTAAACCATCATCTTAAGAACCTTCAACCTAGACAAAACTTCACCGATAGAGTTTTGTTATAAACATAAGTCCTGTTTTTCCTATTAGTCATATTTTAAATCTATTAAAACAAATAAAACATAATTTTAATCTTATTAGAATTAGTGTGATCTAAGGTCTAAATTAATGTTCAACATTTTAAAATTAATTCTAATTCTCTAAGATCCTAAGTTTGCATGCAACTCTTTATTATAGGTTGACAGTTACTAAATATTAATTTTATAACTATTACAACATTAATTATTAGCTCTATAATCATACTTTCTATTGTTTACTTCATTAACAATCAAATTCTAATTAACAAGAAAACCATATTACATACATTTCATGACTTTAATATGACAATTATATTAAATTATGGATGTGTCATGTTCAATGCAAATTGATTTTCAACTTTATTAATATAACACTTATATTAAACAACTCATGAAAATCCACCAAGAATATACAAGACATTAATAAATATAACTCTTTATATTTATCTAAGTAATATCATGCATCATGCTTTTCCAATTTCATATATTTAACATAATAAAATATATTAAATAACTCATGAAATCATATACACATCATGCATTAAAATCATACTTTATAACGCTTATAATATATTAAAATGCATGAACATACTTAACCTATGGTAGGATTTATCTAAATGATATTCATAAAGCATTTGAATAACAAATGAACCGATAATTTGGTCTCTAGAATAAAATAAAGCAATAAATTACAATAATTATGCTAATTTTATCCTAAAACTACTTCTGCCGCTCTAGAATCAGACTAAATAAACTTGAACCGACTGAACTACTTTGAATGGACCCTAAAACCACGAATCGAGCCAACCTAGTGCGAAATCGGACCAAACCACTTTGAACCAGCCGAATCGAACCAAACCACCCTAGAAGCTAAACCACACTCAACACAACCCTAACGTTGCAAGTGTCGTAGTGTTGCAATGACGAGAGTAGCGTTGCAACGTTGCAAGACCAGAAGCCAATTTTGGGCAGTCTCTTCGATTGTTCTTGGTTTTTTTTTTTTTTTGATTAAAATTGGTCTCGATCTTCATCGATTACAACCTAAATTCTAGACACTGACTTAATAGAAGACTCAAATTACATGATTAAATGCCCAAAGATGCAAGGAGCCTTTACAATTGATTGAGGAAAAAACACATAAAATTCTAGGGTCATAAATTATTGATAATATTAATTCGCAAAACTACATTAACAATGCAATTAATCCCACCAAAACCCAAAACCTAAATTGATTCTATGAGATGACTTTTATACCAATTGTAGGGATCAAAGCCCTAATATGGCGGAAGAATACAGGACCATACTCAAAATTAATTTAGAAATTTGTGAAATACCCATACAAAGGAAATTCAAAATATTACAGAGACCATAAAAACACAGCCTATTGTAAATTAAATCCGAGGTTAAGCATGCATTAGAAATAAGAATTCTATAGAGAAAGGAATAGAAATTCTTACTCTCGTTTGAAGACTCGAATGTAAAACCTCCTTGGGATTTCTTGAACACTACCAAAAGAGTTTCTTTCCTATTTTCTAAGAACTTTCAGTATAAAGGTTTGTGTGAACCAAATGAATGTAGGAAGAGGGAGTAGAGATTTTTTTTGTGTTATACAGAACTCTTCTGTATATTCATTCACAATCACATACCACCTTCAAAACAATATGTTTTGCAGGATTTTTATCAAAGGAGAGAGAGAGATGTGGGAGTCTACCACGTTTCTTTTAACTCCCTGTGCGAGAGTTAACTTTTTAATTTAAAAATTAATTAAATTAATAATTAACTAAATCTTATTTAATTAATGATTTCATTTAAATCATATTTAAATGAAACATCCCTCACATAACCTATAATTTTAATTCAATTAATTTAATTAAATCAAATTATATTATATTAAATAATTATTTAAGTCTCCAATTAAATAATTACCAAATGAAAAATCAGATATTTAATTTAACCTACAAATGAATCATATTCAGTTATATTTCTCTCATAATCTATAGGTTTAATGTGCATCAAATACACATTAATTTTTAACCTATAATTTTAATATGAATCTAATTCATATTAAATTAATATTTGAACTCCTTCAAATATTTAAGAAAAATTCTTATAAATAGAAGAATCGCAAAAGTATTTACACTTTATAACAAAAAGTTCCAAAAGTGCTTGTACTTATGGAACTTTTTACTATAAAGTGTAAATATTTTTAAATATCTTTTTATATTTAAAAAGACCCCAATATTTAATTCTCCAATAAATTAATTTTGAATCATGTTCAAAATTAAATTTATAATATAAACGATAGTTAAAATATAAACTTTAAATTATAATGTATCATTATACATTATACTATTTCCCTAAGTGATTTTGAATATTTCAAAGTCTATTTAAGACATAGTTACCTCAATTCCCTTTACGGGCTAGGAAGAGGATTTCATAGACCTACAGATTGGAAGCTCCAATGATATGAGATTAACATTTCAAAGTCTATTTAAGACATAGTTACCTCAATTCCCTTTACGGGCTAGGAAGAGGATTTCATGGACCTATAGATTGGAAGCTCCAATGATATGAGATTAATTGGCTAAACTCATTAACCAAATTAATCAATATTCGTTAATTGTGGGTACACTTCATTAAAGATCCACAGTTGCACTCTTTTCACTACATATATATTTTTGTGTCCACGGATATAGACCAATAACAACAAGTTAGTCATTCACAAGTGTTCGGAACACCTACTAGGTTAAATTACATTTTTACCCCTATGTTACCTCTGTATCCTTAAGTACTAGTGTTCTTCTAATGAACAACATGTTTATGGTCCAACCATTAAATAGAAACCTCTTTCGGGCCAATGAGAAGGTAGAGCCTTTTGTTAAAGTTCCAGAGACACTACTTAGGGGAACACTCATCTACTTACCCTAAAGGCAGGAAGAAGTGAAATCCATCTTAAATTATTATGTTCTTAGCTTCTCATTCGGCCTTCTCCCCAAAATGGTGAGCTTATTGAGTTGGCGAACTGGTCACTCTCACCCATTCAAATCAAAGAACAATTCTTCATGAACAAGAGTTCATAATAGACTCATGATTAAGACTAAGTTGTCTAGGTTATCCTATTGAAATAGAAACCTAACTAGTCAATGGAGTTACATCTAGTGGTTACTATTTCGCTGTCTAATCGTATGCAAATTCATTGCATAGGATACCCCCATTCGCATTTCACCTATACAAATGCATTGGATCATTGCATTTGTATCAAATACAAAGTGGGTCGTATCCAGTGTCACCAGGATAAGGTACGCAGTCTTATCCCTATGCTATAGACCCTTTAAGTTGTATCTTGAACATTGATCCCTGTATGTCTCCACATAAAGTTCAAGACTCATAAGACAGTCGAGGATGTTAGTTTATTGGATTTAGGGTTATTAAGACAAAAGTAATACAATACAATCAATAACGCTTATTGAAATAACAGCGATAACTCTTTATTAATGATAGTCAATTAGTTACATTTACTATCTACAAGTTTTAGGACATAAAACCCAACAGATTTTAACTGGAGTCTACGGAGTAGCTCTGAGAATGAGGTCTCTGGTACTATTGGGATTGGTGTCCTAATTTTTCTAAAGTCTCGTAGTATGTAAACTGTACACATTGTTATGAATAAAATAAGATTTATTTTATTTTGCATTTACTCATATCTAATAAAAAAAAAAGCTCCATAGTTATTATATGAAAACTTAAGCATATATATGAGATATACAAATGAATCATGCTTTAAGTGATAATCTAAAAGGTCTGTAGTATAAGGATTAAGGAGTGATAACTGATCCTGGTGACACTACAGAGAAGGTCTGCTTTGTATAGGTTTGCAAGTGTTGTGAACTACTACAGATGGTTGATCCTGACCATTCATGTGGAGACATGCGAGGGGGGGTGTCCTATATAAAGAGGTTGAATAAGACCGGTCCACGAGATGACTAGTCTCTTTATATAACGTCGTTGATACTTGAGACTTACATCTCACCTAAACGACCATAGGTGATATGACCTTAATCCTGAGTGTTTTAGGAACTTCTGCCTTTGAGGGCGGTCCTTTGATTAGTATGGGTATAGCCAGATTGCCAACTCAACATGCCTACCTTTTTGGAGATTTGTCTAATTTGGGAGCTGGGAACTCAGTTACACAAGATGAAATTCACTACTTCCCCAAAGCAGGGGTAAGTAGATAGATTGCTCCCTTAAGAGCTGATTCTGGGTCTTGAACATAGTGGCCACAACTTCTCTTTGGAAGAGAGGACTCAGTCATAATAGGACTATGACTTATGTTCATTAGAGGAATCAGTGGTACTTAAGGAGTTAGATGTAACTACAGGGGCATAACGGTTAATTGGCCCAGGTGTACTCACGAGCGATATGTGAAGGGTTATCGCACTGTTGATTGGTTGATATGGACATAAAATATATCTATAATAAGGATAGTGCAACTGCCGGTCTTTAGTGAAGTGCCTGACAATTAACGGATGGTGGATCCTGTGATTAAAGAGTTTATTTAGTTATTCACGTATAGTTGGAGTTTCAAGCTACAGGTCCATAAGGTCCCCTTGGTAGGTCAATGGATTCAAGTTGAGAATCAGTTCTTGGTGTTGATTTGAAATGTTCAAATTGACAAGAGAAAATTTGATTATATATGATATAATCAGTGTGATGTATGAGATACATCAAGAGCAGGATTAATGTAAATGTGGTTTACATTAAGTATCATAGAATAGAACAAGAGCTATGGGTTATATGTTTCATGAGATGAAATATTAAAACTATAGGTTATAAATATAATATGGTAAGTTGGTTATCATATATATTTATAGTAATATTAATTATTGGATAATTATCCCTTTTTCTCTAATAACCAATTGAGTGCGAGGTTATTAGTTGTTTTATGGTAACCGTGAGATAAAAGGAAAAAGGTTTTCCTAAATTTATAGAGTTGCTTAATTCGGAAAGAAATTACGGATTGCTATCAAGTGGAATTGTTTCACTAAATGATATCTGATAGAGAGACTAAACGATCACGGAGTGTTACTATACGATAGTTCACTCAGCTGGTCGTAGCTAAACGATCGCAGGGCATTGTCTACACGATAGGCTGCCTTCTTCTGCACGATTGAGCATTCGTCTATATGATAGACACTTCTCATCTCCCACTTGCTCAATCGTCTACACGATTGTTATTCCTTCGGTCTTTTCCTCTAACCAAGTCCATACAAAACCTACACTTCTGGATTCTCACACCGAGAATACCAAGGTAACCATTGTGGTGGTGTCCTCACTTAACTCGACTGAGTTTGAGATTTTGGAGGCCGTTCGTTGGATTCATGATCTTGGAGATCGTTGAGTTCGTGTTTGCTGTTGATCGTGCTGTGTTGCGGTCATTGTGTTCGAGCATTCGTGTGTTGCTGTTTTGGAGACTGAACGAGCGTTCATGATCGAGGGAATTTGAAGAATGAGTCTTCAAAGGTATGATATTCTATCCCTTGATGATCTTAAAGCATGCTGTAATTTCGTATTGTGCATAACCTATTAGTTTCCGTTTCTTGACTGTAATTGTTAGTGTTCAATTTTGAATGGAATTTGGAACGATCATTTTGTTGCTCATGAAAATCCTCATGCATGATTTTCTTCAGGTACTGTACATGTCACTAGTGCAACAACTAAAGGCAAGGGAAAGTAGGCTACTGGGTGTAATGTTTCTTCTGTTCCCTTAGGTGGAGTGACATTTCATACTAAGGAGAGTGCCAGTCTATGGAAATATGTTGTAGAGAAATATTTTCAATGAAAAATAATTTTCAGAACGTCTTTAAGAGTGCCTAGACCTTATAGAATTGTTGTTTGATGTCAGACTTGAGAGGATTGTGTTGAGTTTGGGGCCTTATTATCCCCAACTAGTTAGAGAATTTGTTGTGAACTTGACATTTGATGTTGCTGATCCAACAAGCTTTGACTTTCAGAAAGTCCATATTAGACGTCATTCTTTTATTATATCTCCTGCTATTATAAATCAGTTTCTTCATAGAAATGTGCCAGACGATGTGACTAAACAACATTCTTCTTTAAGGGATTTTGTATTTGAATTAATAGGGGGTACTCAGTCTTCTTGGCCTAGAAAGGGTCAACTTCCCACAGTAGTACTCAGTGTTAAATATGCACTCCTCTACAAGATAGGCATCTCTAATTGGTGTCCTTCTTCCTACAAGTCTGGTCTCTCAGTCTCTCTCGCTACTTTGATCTATCAGATAGGTACTAGGTCTCCATTCAACTATGATGCATTTGTGTTAAATCAAATTAAGCAGCACATTAGGACTAAAGCCATTCATTTGCCCATTTGCTACCCATGGTTAATTTGTTGGATTCTCCTTTCTTTGAAACCTAATCTATTAACTCCTACAAAACCCTCTGGCTCTCCTCTAAGTCTATTTGTTATTATCCCAAGCTTCTATAGGGACACCATGTTCTTGACATTGATACTATCACCTCGACTCAGCATATTGATGGGCTTGACAAAGCTTTAATTGAGTCTTCCTTTGATAATCGTATTCTCCAACTACTGTCTCATGACTCTCATGATATTGAGTCCTTGATACAAAAGCTTCATGAAAGAAATGTTGAGATTGATGATGTTTTGAAGATGATGCCTCTGTTATTTCCAGGTCTGGTTGTGCTTCCACTTCTCGGGGAACCGATTGTTTTTTTTTTCTTTCAAGCTAGAAAGCAGGAGAGCTTGGTGCTGCATGCTGAAGTTATTTTTGGGTTAGTTTTGTGTAGGTGTTTTTATGTTCTATGGAATCAATGCTCTGCTAGTTGGCTTTTGTGGTTTAGTTATGATGGTTTTGTTCGGGAATATCTTGTTTTTTTTTTTATTCTATGCTGGTGCTGGTGATGTTTTTTCTTCTTCTTGTCAAGATTTTATTTCAGACATCTTTATCTTTGTTGTTGAATAGTTGTTTATTTCTTGTTTTGCCTTTTAAAAGAAATTTATAAGCCAAATGGGGGAGTTTGTTGGAAACCTGACTAGTTGGCTAAAAGGATTCCCAATCTTAGAGGAGCCTAAGACTCAGCTTTGGAGAAAGAGTTCTCCATCTTAGGGGTATCCTAAAATTCATCAATGAAAGGAGTTCATTGACTAAGGGAAAGATGTCTCAGTGAAAGGAGTCTCACACACCGTTGGAAGCCGAAGTGTCTAATATTAATATTATCAAACTTAGGGAGAGCCTAAGTACACTTGAGAGGGAGTCTCATATCTAGGGGGAGCCTAGGTTGTTAGTGAGTTGAGCTCTACGTGAGTCATTATAGTGATCGTGTATTACAAATAAGTACTACATTGTAAACTGCTTAATTCTTTAATATTAGTGAATTATCTTTCTTGGGTACACTGCCCCCAGATGTAGATGGATTATCACCGAACTAGGTTACCAACTTTTGTGTCTTTAATTGTTTACTTGTTGTTAGTATTTTTGTTGTTATAGTGTTTGTCAGTGTTTTCCATTTAATATTCATATTTCAAGTGTGGAATCATCCTATTGCTTTTTTAATTAGCAAAGCTATTTTTCCTAGCTCAAGGGAACAAGTATTTTCTTATTTTATTTTTAAGTCAAGTTCATTCTATAGAACTGCAGATTTCAGAGGGGACGGTATTCGTTGTTAAAGAGCTGCAAGTTTTCTCAAGAAAATTCTGGCAGTGGACAAAGGGGAAAATGCCGGGTGGAGCGATCACAAAAGTATGTTAAAGATCTCTTCATATTGGGGACGGTATTCGTTGTCTACCTATTTTGTTTATGGAATTTCAATCTCTATTGATAGTTTTCTACTAGTGTGAAATAGTGTTAGTGTAATTAAGCAAAATGATGCTTATATTTGGGTGTTATCATGAAACTAGAGCAAGAAACTTGCTCGTGCTTATGATGACAGAATTCAATTCTCGAAATTGATTGGGTGCAAATTTAATTTAGTACTCATCAATTTGGGGAAAGTGACAGGTTATTCCATTCTTGTATCCTATTTGTATACTAATCATAACTCTGTTCTCCAACACTTGATTCCTTTATAAAATGTTTAAGTTAATACAATTATTAGTTTGAAGCTTTAATCCACGTAACCTCAAAATTTTGGAGTATATTTTTTTTTTCCATTTATAATGTTGTCCAGCTTTTGTAAGCCCACTATGGTTTTTATTTTTTATGACAATAACAGGTCTAAGTTGGGATGATACAATATTCCATAATAAATAACATCCACAGATAGTCAGTACCGACTCTTGAACGTCTAAGTTGGGATGATACAATCTTTATTTACATGAATTATTATCCTTATTTGGATTTGTTTAGAATGACTTTTCAAATGAAAAATGAAAAAGAAATGTTCTTAAGCACATAGAAGTTCTATCTAAACCGACTCTTTCTATCATGCATATATTAATTTGGTTTACCTACTGAAGACTTGAGTTCTGATGTATTAACTGTCATAAAAGTTATGTAGCATGATGCCATATTCTGTTTGCTGAAGGAATAGCTAATAATTGTTGAAATTCTCTTGTGATTCTGAATTCTACAACATTTTCAAGATACCAAATTCTTCGAAATTGAGAGGATTCTTTCAGAAACTGGAAGAATGTAAGAGTTATATTGACATTTTATTGGACTGAGACCCTATATTTACTCAAATTATGTTAAGGCTAGGATTAACTATAAACAAAAGTTCAGGAACTTCACAAACATATGGTTATTTGATATTTGAGAGTTTAGATATGTTTGATTGTCCAAAACGTTCAGTGACCAAAGATGAGTACAGGCAGATAAGTGTATGCTATTTCAATTGTCTATCATACCGTAAAGTTCATAATTTTGTGTTGTATGTTGACTTAAGAAAAAAATGTTTTTTTTTTTAAAAAAAACTCATTTTTATTTAAATACTTTTGATAAAAACTGATTAAAATACACTCAAAAAAACTATTTTGAGTGGTTAACGAATACTCCAATTTTTTTTTCAAAATGACTTATTTTTAAAATTAAATACTTTAAAATATATTTCAAACACACTCGAATTTGGTTTGGGCTAATTTTAATATAATGTTATGGTTGGGGATGGGAGACAGTTTTGAGGCTTGCTTTGTTATATATGGATATTGTGTTCAACTTAACGGAAAATTTGGTTGTTTTCTTCCTTTTTTTTTTTTTTTATGGTTTCGACTTTAGTGAACTTGATTTTATGGTGTTCCCTATGTATGTTTGAGAGTGTTTTTAGAAATAGTTATGCTATGTTTGATATCGCGTTGGTTGTGTCAAAAAGTCATTTGTAAAAAAACTTATCTGTCTTAAGCGTTCGTTAATTTAGATTTTTTAAAGAATTATAGAAAATCACTTTTAAAATTTTATAGTTTTCAAAAGGTTGAAGAATAGCTTAAAATCAAGATCAACCACAATTAATTCAGGTTTTATTTTTTTCGGTCATCATTCTTTTTTTTCTCAATTGCCATTTTCTTTTTCCTTCTCCCATTTTTCATCCAAATGCTTTGTCGGTTGATTTATCTTCTTGTATAATTTTTAAATTTTTATGTTAAGTATAGTGGTGTATTTTTTTTAGAAGTATCTCAAATTGGATGAATTAAAAGAATAATGTTGTTTTGAAATTTCGACAAAAATGGAAAATCCATTAAAAAAAGTGAATTGATATATAGTTGTAGTACTTTTTTTAATTATCTCAAACGAATTCTCCCATTTGCCATTTGTTTCTTGGTGTACTGAATTTGCATGTATTTATTAACTAATATATTTTATTATGATTTTCTTAACGGTATCAAGGTTCTTCTCCAAATCAATTGGATCCAAAGAATTTTCAACTGTGTAATCTCATTTGACTAACCAATCTTTCTTTAGAATTCATTTTATTTATGGATTATCTAATTATGTATATTTATTTCTTGCAACGTTCATCATTAATTGAGTCATTTAATCCAATTTCTCTAGCTAAACTGTTCATGTTTCTATTTCATCAACCCATAATTTTAATTTTGATTTCACTAATTCCAGATGGATTAAAAGAAAATGGAAAATTATTTTAGATGGTAAAACTGTTGAACATATTTACAAAATATAACAAAATTTTAGAACTATCAATGATAGACACTTATAGACCGAAATAGATCACTAATTCCAATAGATCTTTTTTTTCTTTTTTTAAGGAGATGTGTGAGTGATTTCATCATCTAAGAAAATGAAGAAAAAAATATAAACTTTTCAACAACTGAAATATATTGGTTTTTTTTTAAAAAAAAAGATTAGATTTCATTTTTATTTTATTTATTATTTATGTTTTCTGCAAATTTAAAGTATTGAATCTTTGAAAAGACGAAAATAAAACAAAGGTAAAAGAAAAAAAAACAAACAAACCGTTTTCCCTTTTGTTTGCATAATTAGCGTTGAGAGAGAAATTTATATTTGTAATCTTTGTATTGTTTCTGTTGCTTTGATTAAATTTTACATAAATCTTGATATTTTATAAAATATATTTAAAATTTCACAGTTAATTGTTAGATTCTTTTAGAAAATATGTGTGCTATTGATTCACTCTAGGATATCTTTATACCTATGTAATCATAAATAATTTTGGAAGATTATGTTTATGGTTAAAACCTTCTATCACATTGATCTACTTTTTTTGTTACGCGAAGATTAATTTGTAATTCATTCAATAAATTAAGTCATTTCTTTTATAAAAATAATTAATAAAAATGTACAGATTTTTAATAAACACTCATTCAATTAAATTATAGTACCAAAATTTTAAGATACAATATTGTTACAAATTTGATGGGAGCAAAATAAATAATGTAGCCTTTTTTGTCACATTTTTTCTTTTACTTTTTTTTTGGTTTATATTCAAATAACATTTGTTTATTACAATTGTTTTATACAACAATGACTTTTTTTTTCAACTTTTTATAATATAATTTAAGGAAATAACAATATGTAATTTGTACTTTTTGGGGGTAAAATATAGTTTATAATTTAAACTATAAAGTTCTAAATAAATAAGTCATAACAACTTAATATACTAAAAAATAATAATCAAATAATTAAATAATGTCTAATTTGATCATTAAAGCTAAACTACAATAAATTTGGTTTGAATTTACCAAACACTATTACTTACATTTTTATGTTTAAAATTGAAATTTACCAAACGTTAATTAGCTTCCTGTAACCGTTGATTTTTCTAAAAGTATTACTAAGCAATTATTTTAAAAACTATAATAATCTCAAACAGAGACTTATTTTAGCAAAAAATTGAGTTATTAAAAAGTGATTTTTATACCATCTTGATTTTATCCCTTTAGAATTCAAAAGTGATTTTTAATAACTTAGGGTCTGTTTGATTTGACTTGAAAAAAAAAATGTTTTTCAAAAAACTCATTTTTTATTTAAATACTTTTGATAAAAGTTGATTAAAATATACTTGTTATTTTGAGTGGTTATCAAACATTCTAATTTCTTCGAAAATAATTTATTTTTAAAATTAAACACTTATTTTTTTTTTTTTAAGAGTATATTGGAGAGTGACTTGTGGATTAAGTGTGTTGAGTAGGGGTGTTCAAAAAATCCGATGACCCGAAAAAACCGATCAACCCAAGGTTTGGGTTGGGTTATCAACTCATTTGGGTTGGGTTGGGTTCAAATAAATGAAAATTTTATGGGTTGGGTTGATTCATGGGTTCACCTAATATAACCCAAACCAATCCGAACCAACCCGAATTTATTATTAACTTTAAAATATATTTTTTTCTTACTTATAACAAAATTATTTATACATATATTTATTTTAATTTTATTTAATTCCAATATTTTTTTTAATAATTTATTATTCAACAACTCTTAGAAGTAGTTTCTTTACACTTTAGAAAGAAAATTTTCACTATATAAATTGAAATTGAGTTGTTAATCTTAATTCAATATATGAAAATAATTAAATTAGACTTTTACATATTTACGGGCATCTTGTTAGAATAAAATTTTAAATAAATGACTTGTTTTGTTTAATTTCAAATAGTGTTTCAAATGTTATTATGGTCTTTCTTGTGAATTTTGGAGACTTGTTTTGTTATAATAGATTTTGGGTATCGTTCTTGTGAATTGTGGAATCTTATGTGTTTTTTATCGATGATTCCAAGTTTTTTTTTTTAAGAGAACCGATGGAACCGAACCAACCCAACCCATTTTTTATGGATAGGTTTGGTTCGGGTTCATAATTTAATCAGAGTTAGTTTGGGTTAGAAAAATACACAAATCGAACCATGGGTTGGGCCTAAAATATCCCTAAACTCAATTCAACCCAACTCACGAACACCTTTAGTGTTGAGCTAAAATTTTTAAGAAGGAAAACTATAATTTTTCTAAAAATTTTAGGATCGAGATAGAAACGAGAAAATTGTAATGAAATGGCATTTTAAGAAAAACATTTAAAAGTTATCGAGAAACATCTAAAATCACTTTCTCGTTGAACATCACAATTTTAAAATTTTATGTATGTCAAATGTTTTTTATCATTTCAAAATTACTAATTATGTTTTTAGTTTATAATATAGGATAGTGAGTTAATAGGCAAGACTTATATGAGTTTCTCATGCACGTGATATATTTTGTGGTATTAAATTTCTGTCAAACATGTCACAAATTTTTATCAATAACTTAGATATTTTTTATCAGTTCCCTATTTGGTAATTATTTTATTATTTTTTTAAATTAAATCTATGAACACTATTTCAACCTTCAAATTTCTTCTTTTGTTATCTACTTTTTCACCAATGATTTAAAAACCAAACCAAATTTTTTAAGTAAAAAAGTAATTTTCAAAAAATTGTTTTTGTTTTTTAAATTTGGCTAAGAATTCAACTATTGTATTGAACGATGCAAATCATTATAAGAAATATAGATAAGATAAACTTAATTTTCAAAAACAAAAAGCAAATAGTTACCAAACGGAGTCTTAATTAACCACCTAGATTTAGAACTTTGGACTTCTAATGTGCATCATATATATTTTGTGGTATTAAATCTTTGTCAATGTATTTTTCTTCCATAACCTTTAAACTCTAAACTAAAGAAGAAAGATGGAGAGGGAAATTCTAACGTCATGTTTGGGTTGAAAGTTTGAATTTTTCATATATGTGCGTACATATTTCATAGTACTAAACTTCTGTCGATATGTCGACCTTTTCATCGACAATTTGTAAACTCTAAATTAAAGAGAAAATATATAAATGGAGAGGGAGAATAAGGTCCATGTTCGAATTGAAATTAAGTTATGTTTAAGACTTAAGTGGATGCAATTATTAGTTTGAAGATTTAATTTATATAGTTATATTTTTTCTAAAAAAAATAACCTTAATATAAATATAATATTTTACAGTATAAACTCATTTCAGTTTTGTTAAAATTAAAATTAAGTACTACATAACATATCGCAAATCATATGATACTTAATTTCAACCAAATATATTAACTGGCTATCGTATACTATTTTGGATTGTTTATAAGTATAATTAGAATTGCTTTTTCCTAAAAGAAATAATCTTGTTAAATATAGTATTTTACGTTATAATTGCATTTCAATTTTGCTAAAGCTAAAATTAAGTATATCATAACATATCATAAATCATATGATATTAACCATCATGTATGGGTTGACTTCAGAACATTTAAAAAAGATGAGTAAGGAGGTCATGGGTTCAATTCATGATGGCTCACCTCTAAAATTTAATGTTTTACGAGTTTCTTGACACTCAAATGTTTGTATTGTTATTGGGATATATCGAGGTCAAAAATTTGATTTCTTAATCTCACAATATGTATTATATTCATTTTTATTATAAATTTTGAAAATATATTCACATATTATATTTTATTTCATAAAAATTATTATTATTACTATTATTATTTAATCAATTTCGATAGAATTAAGGACCCGTTTGGATTGACATAAGAAAAAAGTATTTTCAAAAAACTCATTTTTATTTAAACATTTTTTTTTTATAAAAATTGATTAAAATATACTTGAAAAGTTATTTTGAATGGTTATCAAACACTCCATTTTCTTCCAAAATGACTTATTTTTTAAATTAAACATTTGAAAAATGTATTTCAACCACACTTTAATTCTGAATGACTAAATTTAAGGTTTATTGAAAATATGAGAACTAAAATTGGACAACTGAAAATAGAATGACACAAAATTAAACAAATTCTAAAATATGGGGACCAAAATGGTGCTTTAACCTAAAATTAACAAAAGTGGATGCGATAATATTGTTGTTAAATTGAGGAGTATAATGGAACACAACGGATATGGGAAAAAATATATGAATATAACAATAAAATAAATAAATAAATAAATATAATAATAAACTAAAATTATAAAACATGAAAAGTTAGTAGAAATTTAAAGTAGATTTCTCACCAATGTGTGTGATTTTAAGATCCACCAAATGCCACTATTTATAAGCAAAGTGACAAGTAGGATGTGATCTTACATGAACACCGAGCATGAATAACTACAAAGCACATGAACAACATGAAGATTGACACATTACTTTTAGGACACTAAGCAATGAACATCTATTTATTTTTATAATATTTATAATACTTAGATGCCCATATATATATATATAATATGTCTCATTAAAACCTTACTAGGAAGAATCTAATGAGAAAAAACCTAGTAAAGGAAAAAGAGTACATATTTCATATAATATATACTCCTAAAAGAATACAATATATTTACTCTCCCTCATGAAAACATCACTTAAGATATCTGAGTTACCGCATTCCAATGTTGTGCACCAATTTTTCAAAAGTTATGGTTGGTAATGTCTTTGTAAATAAGTCTACCAGGTTATCCTTCAAACAAATTTGTTGTACAGTGACGTCATCATTTTCTTCAAGATCATGAGTATAGAAAAGCTTCGATAAAATATGTTTTGTTTTATCTCCTTTAATAAATCTTCCTTTGATTTGGGTTATGCAAGCTGTGTTGTTTTCATATAATATTGTTGGAAAATTTTTATTAAAAGACAAGTCACATGTTTCACGAATGTGCTGAGTCATTGATCTTATCCATATACATTCTCGACTAGCCTCGTGAATTGCAAGAATTTCAACATGATTTGAGGAAGTGGTCATTGTGATTCGTTTCACCAATCGTCATGATATAATAGTTCTTCCACATGTGAACAGATAACCTATTTGAGATCTAGCTTTGTATGAATCAAATAAATATCCAGAATCTGCATAACCAACTAGGTCAAAATTTGATTTATTAGAATAAAACAAACTCATATCGATTGTTTCTCGGAGATAACAGAGTATTTGCTTAATCTTATTCCAATATTTTTTTTTTGTAGGAGAAGAACTATATCTAGCTAATAAATTTATCGAAAATACAATATCTGGTCTTGTATTTTTAAGATACATAAGTGCACCAACTACACTAAAATATGGTACTTCAGGACTAAAAAAGTTCTTCATTATCATCTCGAGGTCGAAATATATCTTTCTTCACATCTAATGAACTAATGTTTATTGGAATGTTCAATGGATGTGCATTGTCCATATAAAATCTTTTCAAAATTTTTCCTGTATAAGTTGACTGGTGAACAAATATCTCATTTGCTAAATGCTCAATTTGCAATCCAAGGAAAAATTTTGTGTTTCCGAAATCTTTCATCTCAAATTCTTTTTTAAGATATTCTATTGCCTTTGAAAGTTCTTAAGGAGTTCCAATTATATTTAAGTCGTCAACATATACGGTTATAATAGCAAATCCTGAATATGATTTCTTTATAAAAACACATGGACATATTGGATTGTTTTGATATCATTCTTTCAACAAATATCCACTCAGGAGATTGTATCACATTCATCTAGATTGTTTCAATCTATATAGCAATTTCTGTAACTTTATTTAATACAATTCTTGGGAATTTAATTTATATGTTTCAGTCATCTTAAATCATTTTAGGATTCTCATATAAATATCATTATTAAGAGATCCATATAAATATGTCGTGACTACATTCATAAGATGCATGTCTAGACTTTCATAAACAGTCAGACCAATTAAATATCTTAATGTAATTGCATCAACCACCGAAGAATACGTCTCCTCATAATCAATACCAGGTCTTTGTGAAAAACCTTGTGCAACTAGTCTTGTTTTATATCTTGTAACCACATTATTTTCATTTCTTTTTCTTACAAATACTCATTTGTATCCCACAAGTTTGACACCTTCTGGTGTTCGGAATACTAGTCCAAAAATCTGGCGTTTTGAAAGTGAGTTTAATTCTGCCTCGATTGTTTCTTTCCACTGAAGCCAATATTTTCTATGTCGACATTCTTCAACAAATTTTGGTTCAGAATCCTCATTTTCAGATATAATATCAAGAGAAACATTATACGCAAAAATGTTGTCAATAACTACATGAGTTTGATTCCATCTTTTTCCTGCATGACATAGTTTATTGAAATCTCATTATTATCTTTAGGTATTTCACCTTCCTCACTAGTCATGTCAAGGAATTCTTTATAGATATTTACATCCTCAACCAAGTCTTCTTGATTATTAGTTATTTCTCTTTTTTCGAGGATTTTTATCTTTGGAACCCATTAGTCTACCACGCTTCTGGCATGTTCTAGAGTCATTAGTGAAAACTTGCTGTGTTGGGATATCAATTTTTTTATGGAACATTTGCAGTTGATATATGTGATTTAGTTACTTTCTTTGCATCTATGAATGCATCTGATAATTAATTTTTTATATTTTTCAAATGAATTATTTTCTGAACTTCAAATTCATATTCATCTATACAAGGATCTAAATGAGACAATAATGATACATTCTATGTGATTTCTTTTTCCAATTTCTTAACTTTTCCCCCTATGTTGAAAATTTTGTCTCATTAAAATGACACTCAGCAAATCGTGCAGTAAATACATCATCCGTTAGGGGTTCAAGATATTTAATAATTGATGGGGAATCATATCCAACATATATTTCTAATCTCTTTTGAGGACCCATCTTAATGCGTTGTGGTGGAGCAATTAGAACATATATTGCACATTCAAAAAATTTTAAATGGAAAAACATTTGACTAATGGCCATAAGCTAATTGTAATTATGAGTACTTATGATAAGCTACTGGCCTAATGCATACAAATGACGCTGCATGCAAAAAAACATGTCTCCATACAAATGAAGGAAGCTTAGCTCTTATAAGTAATGGTATTGCAATTAAATGCAAACATTTTATAAATGATTCTGCTAAACCATTTTGTGTATGAACATGAGCTATGAGATGTTCAACACTTATCCCAATTAACATACAATAATTATCAAAAGCTTGGGATGTAAATTTACCAGTATTATCAAGACGAATGGTCTTAATTGTATAATCGAAAAATTGTGCTCTAAACTTAATTATTTGAGCAAGTAATCTTGCAAATGCAAGATTTCAACTTGATAATAAGCACACATGTGACCATGTACTGGATGCATCTATCAATACCATAAAATATCTCAATAGTCCACTTGGTGGGTTAATAGGTCCACATATATCACCATGAATTTGTTCTAAAAATGTAGATGATTCAGTTCCCACTTTAGCTAGTGATGATCGAATTATTAATTTTCCTTGAGAGCAAGCATCACATGATAATTCATTAGATTGAAGAAACTTTTGGTTTTTCAATGAGTGTCTACTTGAATTTTCAATCATTCTTCTCATCATTATAGATCCTGGATAACCCAATCTATCATGCCAAATAGCAAATATATTTGGATTCATGAACTTCAGGTTCATTGTTGCATATGTTTCAATTACTCGTATATATATATAATACAATCTAGAAGCTAAAGCAGACAACTTTTCCGATATACGTTTTTCATTTGAGATAGTAGAGATAATATATAGATATTCCACATTATTCTTACTATCCGTCTTAATTTGATAACCATTGCAACGTATATCTTTAAAACTTAGAAGATTTCTCTTTAGTTAACTAGAGAACAATGCATTGTCAATTGTACATTTTATTCCTAGGAAAAATAATATTTTCTTTTCCAAAACCTTCGATCAAGTTTGCAGAACCTGATATTGTATTTACTTTTGCTTTCAACATTGTCAATTTGGAAAAGTATTTTTTATTTGTAAGTATTGTGTGTAGTTGCACTATATGCTAGACATAGATCTTCTTTGCTCATTTTTTAATCACCAACAAATGAAAATTATTCATGTTTTTTCATTAAAAGAAAATAATTAGAATAAGAAAAACAAAAATTAAAATATATAAAAGTTACTAAAAAAACATGAAGACAGATAAAAGAAAACAAAAACATTAACTGTAGATATTCTCAAAGTTAAAAGAAACACTTGAAGTTCCATCAACTGTGTGAATCTTCTCTTTGGGAGATTCAAAGAAGTCGGCTACATTCAAATTTGTCATATGGGATGGGTCAAATATGTCATTATCCTGGTATATAAAATTTGCTTCCACATTTTTCTTCAGAGGCTTGAAAGAGGTCAACTAAGTGTTTTGACGTACGAAAGGTATGTGACTGATAACTGGCAGAAATACCAGTTATTATAAGCCTTTTATTTAGAATTATGGGGGCTAATACGTAAAAAATACGGTGATAATACTTGGAATTTGCGAAAAGTTGAGTTCTGCATCGATTAGCACCTAAATCCTCACTGACCCAATATTATGCGTTATTTCGTGCCAAAGTATCTATTTTTATAGCTATTACAGGAATCAAACGCATGTGTTTGTAAGAAGAAACCATAGACAAACGCATGCACTGAAGCCAGGCGACCATAAAGACGAACACGGACAGCAACCCCATGCGTCCAACGCATGGAAGTTGCGGTAAACGCATGCGTCCAACGCATGGAGAACGCGGTGAACAAATAGAGATTGCGGCCACGGAGTGACAGCCATAATAGAAGATCGCAAGATGGGTAGAACGCGTTGATAACTTTAGTGAAATTCAGCTCGGACGCATACCTTGGGAGTATCAACAAGATAAGGCGATGTGACAATGCCCATATCGTGACAAAAGCAGCAATGAACCATACCTCCATCATTACAGTTGTCGGCATCCAAATTCTATAAATAGCCCTTGAGACCTTCATTTTGAGACATCCGAGCTTCTGCCTCAAGGCAGAAGTTTGTGATCATAGATTAGAACTTGAACGAGATTTTCAGTGAGATTTCTTCACCTCCAAAGACTAGATCGAGTGACGACCAGAACCTTCGCTGGAGATAGAGCTCGAGAGAGACATCTCCACCCTTCAACTATGACACCACCGGCAGCCTTGATGCAGAGTCATTTCCCTTCTAATCTCTGTATTGTATTAAATTTTAGCTTGAGATATTAAGATATTTTGTGATCAATGCAAATCTTCCTATATTACCGTCTTCTTCATCATCTTCATCTCTATCATAGTTTTTCTTCAGCGTTTATTTATCAAAGTCAATCGCATGCTTAATCGTGTAGCCTAGAGATAGGACGCATGTAGCAACCTACCGAGAGGTGTGCGTTGTGCAAGTATAAGTGAGTTAATCCTCTTTGCTTGGTGAAAGGTTGTGGCAACGTCTGTGTATGGGATGTTACATTGCTTGTCTATAAGTTAAATAGCCGCATCTAACTGCCTGAGAAGGTAAGAGATGAAACGCACTAAGCAAGGTTCGCATTTTTCCTAGAGATAGGCACAATCTTATGCTCAACGCAACCACGCACTATAGAGATATAGTCATGTGGCTGACCGTCGAGAGGTGTGATGCATCAGTACAATGAGTTGGGATTACTCGGGCGATTTAAGATAGTAAACATTACTATGCGTTATTGGTTGTTGTGTTTATACTTATTCTTATTGTAAATCTCCTATTGCTCAATCTATTTAGTTAGGAGTAGGAGTAGTGTATAAGTCATTTAAACTTTCTTCGCTTTATTTTTATTCCTCGCTTCAAATGCATCACTTCACAAATATTATTGAGTGACAAGTCTCCGTGTTCGACCTCGGATTACTCGAGAAACTTGCATTTGTGTTATACTTGACGCAAGCGTAAGAAAACTTGTGATTGGCGCAAGCGTAAGAAAACTTGTAATAGGAACGCGCGATTATTGCATGCTAAGATTAACGCATCATCATTCCGACGTATAACCTCAAACACATGGGTGCAAACACATAAGCCTTCTCTAACACATGATTTCATGTTCAACCCCATCCGTCCTTAGCAATAAATAAAATAAAACAAAACTCGTTCCTAAAATATATCAATAGTGACTAATGTCCAATCATTCCGCATTAGAAGCATTCATTTTCAACACTCTTTGAACTTTTATCTTGTGGAGCTTTTCTTTGTGATCATCATTTTGTGTGGTTCTTTTGAAATTTGAATGATTAGAACGACCACCACGAAAATAATAATTGTTTCTTCCTCTGCCACGGTCACAACCTTGACTACGACTATGACTATGACCTTGACCACGATAATTAACATTAATAGCATTCACTTCAGGGAATGGTGTTATTGCAGTTGGTTGAGATTTGTGGTTCTACATCAATGAATCATTATTTTGTTCGGTCACGATAAGATATGAAATTAGTTCAGAATATTGTTTAAAAATTTTCTCTCGATATTGCTGCAAGAGCATATTCAAGAGATGAAATGTAGAAAATGTCTTCTCTAACATATCAACATCAGTAATTTTCTCTTCACATAACAACAGTTTTAAACTGATTTTAGATAATGTGAAATTGTAATCACTTACTGATTTAAAATCTTGTAGCCTTAAATACATCTACTCATAACGAGCTTTAGGATGTAATCACTTAAATGCATCAGTAAAATGAAGTATCTTACAAAATATTTTATTGTAAGATACTTCATTTTTAATCCCTCGTGGAGATAATGATGAAAAAAAATCATAGTTTTTGTTTTGTCCTGGGTGGATATCGTATTTTATTCTTTAATTGTTTTTTCCAAGTTCATAGCATCCAAGTGAATTTTGGCCTTGAGCATTCATGACAAATAATTATTATCATTAATACCAAGGGATGCGAATTCTAATTTTGTAAGGTTTGTCATGACAACACTATCACAAAATATTGTATTTATATTAAAATTTAATTTGTATTAAATATGCAAAATAACATATAATTTATTAATTCTAATAAAGAGGAAAAAATTGATCTACCTTCAGGGGACCTACCTTTAGCGATTGAAGCAACAGAAGCTCGTGCTGATAACGTGTTACTAAATTGAGGAGCACAACGAATATGTAGAAAATATATAAATATAATATAATATAATAATAAAATAACTAAAATTATGAAATTTTAATAATATAAAAATTTAGTGGAAATTTGAAATGGATTTCTCACCAATGTGTATGATTTTATGATTCATCAAATGTCACTATTTATAGGCAAAGTGGCAAGTAAATGTGATCTTACATGGACACCAAACATGAATAACTACAAACCACATGCACAACATGAAGATTGACACATAACTTTTAGGATACTAAACAATTGGTATCTATTTATTTTTATAATATTTTTAATAAATATGACATTATTCGCAATGTACATTATATAATCTATTTTTCTCATATAGTTTTTCTATGGTTTTTTGAAAATTTGTGTGGACAATATCAAAGCCTTGCAAAGGGTGTTTTATTTAGGGCCATATTCAAAAAGAAAAATAGAAAGGAATAAATTCCTTTAAAATGTTCATAAAAGTTGTGGGAAATTATTCTTTCTAAATATTCTAAGAGTATGTGAGACAATTCTAAATAAATGATTGTCTACAATTCTTTGCAGATTTATTTTTCAAAAGGTGATCGAGGTAATGTAGTTTGAAGGGCCAAATTTTGATCGTGTTTTGAAGTAAATATCATATCATTATATTATATCATCCAATGGTAAAAAATTAATGATGATCAACTTTACCTGAATATCTTATAAACCATTATCAAACGTCATAGATCAGGGATATTCAAAAAATCGGATGATCCGAGTAACTCAAATCAACTCAATCCAAATATTTCATGGTTGGATTGGGTTGGGTTGGGTTCATTTTTTAATGAGGATTATTTGGATTGAAAAAATTTATAACTCGAATAATTGAATTAGATCTAAAAAGTCATTCAATCCAACCCAACCTAACCCACGAACACCACCAAACATATTATTTTTTAAATCTTTACCATCAATTTACAAATTAAATTCAAATATTTAAAACTAAAGTAGGTAGTTTCTAAAATCCCAAAAAAAAAAAAAAAAACTAAATTTAAATCCCAAGAACTAAAGTGTATTTTTAAAAATTTACAAAAATAATAGTTTAAAAAAATCAAGAATTCAATATAAATCAAAATACATATGTAAACAACGCATTACATAAAAATAATCAATATAAAATTTATTTATTATTATAGTTAACCAATATATAATTTTCATATATTTCTCAAAAAAAAAATGTGTTCATACTATGATATATAATAAAATTGTATCAACTACTATAAGTGGAGTTAATGAGTTATAATCTATCTGAACATAGTTTAATGAATAAGATACTAATTATTATCTTAAAAGTTGATATTTTTATTCTATAATTGATTAATTCAAAAAGAAAAGTTAAGAAATTATTTATAAACTATTTAGAAAAAATAATATATTAGGAGACAGTTTAAAAAATTATGTTTATAATTAGTTTAAAATACATATAAAAAATTATAAGTAAAGTTCCTATTTAAATTTTCAAACACAATTCTTAAAGCCACCTAGGTAAACCCTTTCTTTAAAAACTTTATGTTATTTAATTAAGTTGTTGTTAACTTTTCTATTAATTAAATAATTATTCAATAATGTTTTTTTTTTATCGAGAAAAAAGTGGGATAAAATCATGGGCTGCTTCTTTCCCAACATCCCCATGTTGATATGTTAAATGGGACCAAAGAGAAAATCACAAATCTCTTTCGCTTAGGTTATATCTTTTATGATTAAAAAATTAGAAAGTTTTTCAATTTTTAGATGATAAAGAATATCATATTCTTTAAAGTAAAATAAAATAAAAATGCACAACAAAATTCTTTGAAAATTATATCTATTTTGATTTTTTATCCTTTTTTTTTTAATAATAGTTATGGGTAGTTATTTTTACTTTTAGTAAATGGATAGTTGTGTGTTAGTTAACATGAGACACGCTTAATATCATGGGTCAATTGAGACGAGTGAGCATATATTAAATAATAAAATAATAATAATATAATGCTCGAAATAATCAAAGTTATCCTTGAGGAAGTTGTGCCCGTAGGTGTTAAATTATTTTCAAAATTAGAAGTTGCCAATTCCTTCTGTTGACTTTTATTATAATATATGATAAATTATTTTATTAAATTATTTTCAAAATTAGAAGTTGCCAATTCCTTCTGTTAAATTATTAGTAATAATAATATATGATTGACTTTTTTTTAGTAACATAACCTATAATAATTAAGAATGAAGGTCATGTTAATTATCATTGAAGATGAGGATTGAACCTCCCACCATTATTATATAGGTTTTGTTGTTGAATGTAAACTATCATTTTTTAACACAATGAAACAAACTACAAAACAACATCCATAGAAACAACGAAAACAAACCACTCCAGGTAAGGAGGAAAGAGGAAACATATAAGAGATGAAGCATTGCTCAACCAAAAGCTCTATTTGCAAGGGAGTGCGACAAGGAATTTTGACTCTGTCTCACATGAGGAAAAGAGGCGGAACTCAACTCGAGCGCAATCGACCAAACTTTCTTAGTGAAGAGGGAAACTTTAGATAGACTCAAAGAAATACCATTATTAACCATGGAAATTGGTCACTTCGTAGTAATCAGACTTCACTCATATGTTCTGCATAAAAGTAAAAAGTATACCGTCCAAACCCTCGCATATGAACTAGAGTTTCAAGAATCTTGAACTCATTACATCATTGGATGAACTTATATTCAGACAAATGGACACGACCCAAGTGCTTAGGATGCACTCAACCTAAACCATTGGACTATCGTAGACGATCCCAAGAAGTTGAATATTTTGAAAACTATGCTTATTTTCTTACTACTTCTCTATCATGATTTTCATCTTTCATGATTAAATATTTGGATTCTTAATCAAATTAAAAAAATAACAAAACAAATAAATTATTTCTATTTTGATTTGTAATCTTTTTTTTAGTAACAATTATAGGTAGTTATCATAGTTTTACTTTTAGCAAATAGATATCTATATGTATGAGTTAATCTGAGATACACTTACCATCATAGAAGACGAGTGAGCATATATTAAATGACAAAATAATAGTAATATAATCATCAAAATAATCAATGCTCATGTGCTAAAATAAATATTTAAAAATTCCAAAAACCAACATATTTAAAAAATCAACAACCCACTAAAATTAGAATAACCACAAGTTATATAATTCTATATTTGCTAAATTAGCATAAGCTGCAGTTATAAATTTGATCAATAATTTAACAATTAGATCTATTTTGCACAAAAAGAAAATAACTAAATCTATATAAAAAAGAAAAAAGAAACAATTACTCCTTAAACTTACATACATTAAAAAGAAAAGTATAGTTACGGTCACACAGACAATCAAGATCGAGTTGGAATCTAAGCAAACAAAATTTGCAATAAAAACAAAGAAAAAGTCATTCTCAAACTCAACTTTCAAAAGGGAGGAAGGGATTCTTTGTGTTACTTAACAAAGAGGATAGAGTTGACAAACTGAATAAGAAAAATATTGCAAGAGACAAAAAAGAAGAAGAAGAAAAGAAAAGGAAAAAAAAAAAAAAAAAGGAACTTTATTCGGATTCATTCAAGTGTGTTTTATGAGGTTGGCAAGAGAGTGATGGGTTTGGGGATGCCATCTTAAAGCCTTTGTGGAAGCGGCGAACACACACTTTGATGTCAATTTTAGGTACCAGAGAATCCCATTTCTAAACTTCTCTTTTAACCAAACCCACTTTCCATATTCTACTTTCTTTTAACCCTAATTTTCTCCTCAACCTAAGTCTACACCAGCATAGCTCAACGGTTAAAAGTTTTGGTTTCTTAACTATGGGTCGGATGTTCAAGTTTATATCTCCATTTTAAAATTCTCTTTTTATGTTCTTATTAGGGATGTTTGTGGGTTAGGTTGAGTTGAAATACTTTTTAGGCTCAATACAATTTTTTGTGTTGTAAATTTTTTCAACTCAAATAACTTTCATTAAATAGTGAACCTAACCCAATTCAATCATGAAACATTTGAGTTGAATTGATTTAGGCTAGTCGTATCATTTATTTAGATGTTTGTTCTAAAAATGAGTAATATGTTGACATGTAAAAGTTGTATTTAATTATTTTCATATATTGAATTAAGATTAATGATTCATTTTCAATTTATATTATAAAAGTTTTCTTCCAAAAGTGTTAAAAAATATTTTTAGCCGTGGTTGGAGAATAAATTAACCAACGCAATCATGAAATAAATATATGTAGAAATATAATTATCATAAGTGAAACAACATACTCTTAAATTTAATAATAAATTTGGAATGGTTCGGATTATTTTAGGTGAACCCATGAACCAACTCAACTCATAAACTTTTCATTTATTTGAACCCAATTCAAATCATATGAATTAGATTGAATTGATCTGATTTTTGGGTCGTTGGATTTTTTTAACACCCCTGATTCTTACATGCATAGGTAAAATTATCTTGTTTTCTTCTTTTGATCGAGACATCAATTATGTATGAAAAAAAGGAGGAATGCTTAACCACTTGAATTTTGAAAGTATAGAAAGACATTTACTATTGTTTTGCAATAAAATAAATGTTAAAAATGAGGCTATAAGTGTATTATTTCTATTAAGATAACAAGTGCCTCTAGTCGTTAGAAGTTTTTTTTATTAATATCCTGTTGGATAATAAATTTATTTTTTTAAAATTAAGCCTATTTCATTCCCATTTCTTATCATCATTTACATCTTTCTTAAGGTTGAATTTTTAGTCAAATTCTAAAAACAAAAATAACTTTTTGGAAGCTACGTTTTTAATTTTTAAAATTTTGCTTGGATGTTGAAAAGTATGTTTGGAATACATTTTTAAGTGTGTAATTTAAAAAATAAGTTATTTTAGAAGAAGTTAGAGAGTTTGACAACCACTTAGAATAGCTTTTCAAGTGTATTTTAATCAATTTTTATCAAAAGTGTTTAAATAAAAATAAATTTTTTTAAAAACATTTTTTTCTTAAGTCAATCCAAACAGCCCCTAAACCATTAGTGAAAAGTAGATAACAAAAGAAGAAATTTGAAAGTAGAAGTAATGCCCATAGACTTAATTTTCAAAAACAAAAACAAAAAACAAAATTATTATCAACTAGGGTCTAAAATATTAATGCTACAACCAAAATAAGATAGTTATTCATGTCTGCATCAATTGAATTATTCTTAAATTATTCAAAGTAATAAATGTCAATTGATATAATAATAATAACATCCTCATAAAATCGATGATTTTCTAACTATAATTTTTTTACTTTTAAATTTCTAATTTTGAATTTGATTAAACATATGTGATTTTTTTAAATTTAGTTCACTAATACGTATAGATGAAGATTCGAATTTTTGATCAGATCAAAGTTATTATGCCAATGATTTCCAAATTGGCCTAAAGAAACTAGGGAGTAAATTTAAATTTACTCTTATAGAGTCACCAATAGTAAACTTAGCTACTATTACTTGAAAAGGTCATGAGTGGGGACACAAAATTGAACAGAAATCCCATGAATGCTATGTTGAAGTTCTGTTGAGAAGGAAAAAAAATGACTTCTTGCTGACAAGAAATTAAAGGAAGTTTGTAGAAAGAAAAAATCAGAGCCATGTGAATTCATAGTGCTCTGTCAAATCAGTAATTTTGTGACATAATATAACATAATGTGTAACTTATAGTCATTGTGGTACAATAACTAATAAATATCTTGTTGAGAGCAATTTAAGAAAATAAAATATTGTTAGATAATATAAAATATCATATATATTTAAATCGTATTTTTATCTATATATATTTTTTTTAAAATGTGGGTGCTATAGCCTATGTTGTACCAATGAAAGTTGTCACGTGACAATTAATTTTTTCGATAAAAAAATATTAAAAAATTATTTTTTGTGTGTTGAGAAAGAGAAAAAAACTTAGATGTATAGGTTGTATCTAAATATTGCTCAAATTGATTCATCAACTTTGTAGAAAAGGGATCGAATGTTTAGTTAATTTTGTTAATATTTTAAAATAAAAACATAACACAAGTTTATATGTTTTTGCTCATTTATCTAATCCAATAAACCCTTCACATAATTTACAAGTGTTTAATATTGTACATCATTAATAGGGATGGTTGCAAAAATAGTAATCGGACCCAAAATATTTGCAGATATAGCACAATGTAAAAAATTACAGATGTAACAAAATTTAGATTTTTTCTTCGAAGACTATTAGTGATAGACCATATCGCTGGTAGGAGTTTGTTATTAATATATTTTGCTATATTTACAATTCTTTAAAATGTTACTATACACTTAATTATTATTCTTAAAAGTATTTTCCAATGTAATAACCACGTGTCGTGTTTTAAAATAAATTTAGTTTTGAGACTGTTTTGAATATAACATAAGTGAGTTACGGTTAAAATTTGTAAAAGTTCCCATGAAAATAAAAGTAAAAACAAAATAAAAGGAAGAAAGAAAGAAAGAATCATTTTTTGCAAAGTATAGAAGGAGAAAAAAGCAAACCCCTAAAGAATGGAAAGCCACTTCATTCTAGCTAGGATGCTCAGAAGATGCAGAGTAAGGTAAAAAACAAAACAAAATTTATTTATTTATTTTTATTTATTTATTTTTTAAAATAAAACATTTGAGTTAACATTCCAAACCCAAAAACATAAAAGAAAATGTTGCTGTTGGGCTGTCCTTTGAGAATATGATATGTCCCTCTCAAACCTCCTTCCCCTTCCTTCATTATATGAACAAAAACTCTACAGCTTTTTTCTTTCCTTCTGCTCAGGTTTTTCACATCTTCAACTTCACTTTTAAATCGTCAAACTACGCACAACTCAACTAACATAAAATATATACTATCAACTTCGATTCTGAACTTCCAAAAACAAAAACTCATTTCACTCCTTCTTGACCAAAACTCCTAAATTTCATTACTTTGTTTCGAGAACTATCTTTTAAGAATTGTGATCGAATGATTTGTAAACGTTAACTTGGTCGTGTATATATGAACCAATGTTAACATATCTATAATATTAGTCAGAAAATCAACCATTAATTTGTTCTAAAGTATTGAAGAAAATGAAAACAAAATTATATTCAAGTTCAAACATGTTTTTAATGATTTTTAATTATTAAAAAAAATTGTCTTCAAAATGTTTTTTTGTTTTTTTCAAATAGTGCTATCATTAAATTACTATGAATCAGGGAAGCTGTACCACCCACCAGCCCTCCTGATCAAGTACGCAAATTTAAATCAGGGTACTGAAAAAGTTTAAATACACATATCAACCCCAATAATAATTATAATTTTCACCCATATATAAGGATGTAAATTTTATAAATTATATCCTTGTAAACTTTTGTTACATGTAGCAAATTTTTTAAATGGTAGGTTTTTGTAAAATTTAGAAACTATGTCAAATAAGAAGGGATTATGGTTGAATTCCCTATTATCAAACTTTGTTTTAGGGTTTTTAGAAGCAAAGTTATTAAAAACTAATTTGTCCCGACAATTATAATGAGAATTATGCAAGTAATTTGAGCTTGTTACTAACATAAAATGATTATAAAATCCTCCTTAGGACGTTCTGTCATTCACTGTTCCATCACCCAAACTGGCACTCACAAAGAAAAAAAACTGTGGTCCTCACCACTTTTTTCCTTTCCCACCTTTTTCCTTGCAATCTCATAGTCTTGATGTAACTTCTAAGTTCCTATATTTTTGCTCCCACCATTTCCACAAGCAGCATCAACACCACCACCATCGCTACCGAGCTGCCGGAGTTGGCAATGGAAGCAAAGAGCATTGAAGGGAAGCATAATTTCAAAGATAAGACGTGCAGGGAAGGCATGGTCGATGACGATTTAGAATACGAGACGGAGGAAGAGGTTGGCGGAGCTGGCCATGGTGGTAGCAATGCTTGCACTGCATTGGGTTATTTTGAGAATGAGAAAAAGAAACGAGGGGCAGCAGTTTCTGGCCGGGGAAGGTCCGGTGGATGCGTCTCTTCGCCGAGTTGCCAAGCGCACAACTGTGCAACAGATTTGAGTGAAGCAAAGAGGTATCACCGCCGCCACAAGGTCTGCGAGCTTCACTCAAAGGCAGCGGTCGTCATGGTTGCGGGAATTCGCCAGCGTTTCTGTCAGCAATGCAGCAGGTATTTGACCCTCCTTAACAATATCAAGGATAACTTCTATTAACATTCTTTCCTCTTTCTGTTTAGCAATGGTAACATGTTTGTTGTTGGTGAGTGATGATCAGGTTCCATGAGTTAACAGAATTTGATGAAGCAAAAAGGAGCTGTCGGCGTAGGCTGGCAGGACACAACGAACGTCGCCGGAAGAGCTCGGCAGAATGCCAAGGGGAAAGCACGAGCCGCAAAGGATCAACCCCGCAGTCGAAGGAAAGCCATTGCAGGCAGCTGGTGGAAGATCAAAGAAGCAGAATTCAGATAGCTCCTCCAGGAAGTTCTGGCTATAAACACCTGCATATCAGATAAAAGGAGACTAAACTAGCTACGAATCTTTGCTCTCTCTCTTCTGTCACTAGGAAATGAAAGACATCCACAAAATGCCACGTTTTCCTTGAAGTTGGCTCAACATCTCAGTTTGGTGCTTTGTTTTTTTCTGTCTTAATTTTTAAATAATGTGGACTGGTTTGTTCTTGTTTTGTGGTCCCTTGTCTATGTACTAAAATATTTCATCCTCTGGCTGTAAAATCTAATATACAAAGCTTTATTTTTAAGGGACTTCAAAACCCTTAATTGAGAAAGGGACTAAAATGAACAGATTTGTGGTAGATCATCAAACTGAAGTTCAGAAGATTTAACATCAATGGCAGAGAAGCATTTGATACAGCCACACAGGAATATATATAAGTTAATGTTTCGACTAAAATCCACAACTATATTTATTTGGATTCCCGATACATCAAAGAGAGAACAAGGGAGCTTTGGAACTAGTTCTTTATGTCCTTCCATTTTTCAGTTGTTGGGACACAACTAGAAATCCATGATGAACTCAGTGAAATCTCACAACTATACAAGAGATATCATCTTTGCTCTTCCTCTTGAGCGCCTCCTCTGTCAGGTGTTTGGCAGCTGCATGGGCATCTTTTATATGCCTGATCGACTCTACGGCGTCTTCATTTGTCATAACCTGAAATCGCATATTAAACTTCTAATCGGATAAAGCTTGGGAAAGAAGAAAAAATGATATTTCCCAGTCTCAGTGTAGTTAAAGATATCAGAAGAACTAGCAAGTCAGTCTGCTATGCTAGTGTTCCATAAATATTTTCATAAGATCCACACCAACCTTCCACAATCCATCACTTGCCAAGATAACAAATTCAGTCTCGTCGTCTATCGTCTCCACAACCACATAAGGCTCTGAACTCAAATGTTTCTTTAAGCTCCTATCACCAAATGCCCTTGCCACCGCTAACTGCCCATCAACACGTGGAACATCTCCTGGATTTGTTCAGAATATGGATGTTGTCATTTTAATGGATAAAGAGATTTTAGAACTATCCAATACAATTTTCAAAAACCACAGCAATACTAGTGAGCATTTTTGCTAAATGAATTTGGGAACGAATGAGCAAAGTTTAACCTGTATCAGCTTAAGATCCTTCACTTCAAACTTACCGGGAAAGTTTGATACAAAACCACCTCTGTCCTCGATGCTTTTTCTTTCAGTGCTCGGCTCATGATCAATTGATAATTGTCTGGCCTTTCCGTTACAACAGATAACGGCACGGGAGTCCCCCACATTCCCCACTACTAGTGTCTTACAGTCAATCAATATGGCCGTGACAGCAGTTGAACCCCCATGACTAAAGTCAACAGCTTTTTCTAAAATGTAAGCATCTGTTTCCTCGTATGCTTTTCTGACTGCATTCTTTGGATCGGTCCAGAAATCAGGCTGTTTGGGCATACAATAAGATTAATTAATTAATTAATTAATTAACAAAACTATATCAACAATATTCATAACGGATAAAAGCAGGGAAATACTGTCAAAAGGGGAAGAAAGAACAAGCCATTGCACCTCATTTATTATATTAGAAAATAAATGTGACTGCAAATAATCAGGAATAGTATTGCTCAAATGGCCATCAAAGATAGCAAATAAACCAAGCTCATGATGATCAACTTGCTTAAACTCTGCAACCAGATAATCTTCCATTGCATGATTTGATTTCCCTTCCACCAAGTGAAAACCATGTGTGACATGCTTGGACATCTTGCTCTTTCCTTTTCCTGAGTCTGGATCCGACGAACACAACCCAACTTTTTCCTGAAACAAACAAATTTACATTCTGTTCATTATACAAGGCTCGAAAACTAAAAAAATGTCTCATAATCAGTTCATATGAAGAGACAGATTGATTTAAAAATGGTCAATGTCCATTGTTATCATGTTACCTTCGTCAATATTTCTAATGGAAACAAATTAAAGTTCAATTTACACTCTATAACATTTAAAATGGAAGGATTACATATACAAGAATTTAGAATTCAAAATTTTGTGACTATTGAAAATTTGTTGCTCTGCCCTAGCTACAATCAAGAAAGTTTTTTCGTTTTCTTAATATCTATGAGTATCCGAACCAGCTTACATGCACCGTGTCACAATCGCTCTTTCGGAAGCTTCTCTTAGCGATTGTGCGGCACTTGTTCCCGCTCACGAACAAGCCAGCCAACTCGAATACGGACTGCCGATGGCACACCAAGTGCCTCTTGCAACCTCCACCCCCGTTTTTAGGGAAAATGGTTTTAGAAAACGGGTTTAGAGAAAAGGTTTTCGTAAGAAGATTTGAGAGTGTGTATAAAGAAGGAAAGATTGTAGTAGACTAGAAAGCAATAAGCAACAACAACGGCTTTATAGAGTACTACTCCGGGTATGAGGAAGTGATGGTTAGTCTTATCCCCATATAGTGCATTCTGAACAAAAAGCCAACTGGCGCCCTTGCATATGCAAAAGGGCGAGTGGTCACTTACAATGAAAATGTAAAGAAAGCAAGCTAACTAAACTAATACAATACAGGATATGAAAGTATGCTAGAAGGGGGTTGGATTGGGCATGCGGCCATGGGCAACAGGCCCTGGACAAGCATGACCGTTACATTCTCCCCCACTTAATTGGTTGACGTCCCCGTCAACCGACCTTGTTCAAAACCTGCGATGGTCGGAGCTGCATTCTTCAAGTCTTCGGCCTGCTCCCAACTGATCTCTTCGTCGGGGAGATCCTTCCATTTCACTAAGAACTCTGTCAGTTCTCGTCTGGGTCTTCCACTACGGCGCGTCCGTTTACCCAGGATTTGTGCAACTTCTTTCTCAGCAGAGCTCTTCATCGTGACCGGTGGGCGCCTTAGCACGTTTCGCTGTTCATCCTCGGGATCGGGATGATAGGGCTTCAGGAGACTCACATGGATGACAGGATGAATCTTCATCCATGAGGGTAACTGAACCCTATATGAGGTTCTCCCGACCTTCTCAATTACCTCCACTGGACCTTCATATTTCCTTACTAGCCGTTGGTCTCTCTGGCCTCGGAAACGAAACTGTTCCGGTCGTAGCTTGATCAGGACCTTGTCCCCAGCTTGAAACTCAAGGGCCCTCCGCTTCTTACCAGCCCACTTCTTCATCCTCCTCGATGCTCTTTCTAGGTAGGCGCGAGCTATCTCAGAGGTTTTGCTCCACTCTTTAGTGAAGTTATGTGCCTGAGGACTTTGGCCTGCATAAGGGTGGTCCACCAAGTGTGGCCTGGGTGGCTGCCTGCCGCACACTTCGAAGGGCGTTTTTCCGGTCGCGGAACTCTGCTGGCTATTGAAGCTGAACTGAGCCATACCTAACAACTCGTCTGACTGTTTCCGACGCTCAGCCAATTCTGGCGGGACCATCCGATATGCATTTTTGGCAGGCGGCTTTGCCCCTGGCAACAACTCAATCTCATGGTCAATCCTCCTTCGTGGGGGTAAGGACTTGGGCAGGCTTTTCGGCACGACGTCCCGATCCTCTTCCAAGACAAATAGGACGCCTTGGGGGATCTCCTCTTCAATGGACTCAACCGATTCTATCGAGATGGCCATGAACGTGGGTTCGTCGTGGGCCAGGTCCCTCTTCAATTGGAGGGCTGAGATCATTCTCACCCCATTTGGCCGCTTGATACTGGCTTGGACTACGGTCGGTGAAGATCCGGTAATGACTAAGCATTTGGCGAGGGGCACTGGTATGACTTTATGTTCAAGTAGGAATTCCATCCCCAGTACCACATCGAAATCATCCATCTTGACAATCACGAAGTCAACGAAGCCCTTCCAGTCTCCTAACTTTACCGGGGTTCTCTTCGCTATCCCCGTAATCGGTAGGGCTGCGGAATTCACAGCTTTCATCCTCCCTGCATCTCTTTCCCAATTCAAGTTTAGGCGGCGAGCTTCCGTCTCAGCCATGAAGTTATGGGTAGCCC
Source organism: Benincasa hispida (assembly GCF_027475165.1). Classification (NCBI taxonomy): domain Eukaryota; kingdom Viridiplantae; phylum Streptophyta; class Magnoliopsida; order Cucurbitales; family Cucurbitaceae; genus Benincasa; species Benincasa hispida. The sequence continues at coordinate 94,254,444 of NC_143486.1, forward strand.
CAGAGTCAACCATAGTGGTTTTGGCCGATCTTTGGTTGACCCAAGCGTCCACATACATGAGACCTTTCTCTAGTGGCTCCGTCGCCTTTCCCATATTCTTCTGGAGTGCAGATAGGAATTTCAATGCCCCCATCATGGGATTCTCAATTTCTGCCGCTGGCTCGGTTACCGTCTCCTCTAGTTCAGCCTCGTCTTCGGAGGTAGTGGCTAATGTGGCTTGAAAAGCACTGAACGCAGTTTGATTTGGACACTCGCGCGCCCTGTGTGGCCCTCTACATATGAAACAAGACAGAGGGCGATTGTAATTGTTATGCTGTTGTGGCGGCCCCCGCCAATTGTGTCCCGATCTCATTTGGGATGGATTTATGGTCCCCCCCCTGTGTTCTTGTCTCCTCCCTCAGGTCTGGGAAGACTAGAACGGCTATTTCTGTTTCCCCCATTTGGGGAAGTTGATTGCTTCCTCACATCTTGTGAGTCAGTGCTAAGGTCGTATAGCCGTTCAGCTGCCGCATAGGCAGAGGGGAGATCCTGTACCCTCTGTTCATATAGTTTTGATTTCGCCCACGGTTTCAGCCCCTCCACAAAGCAAAAGACCTTGTCTTTTTCAGACATATCCCGTATGTCCAACATGAGTCCTACAAACTGTTTTACGTAGTCCCTGATGTTACCTGTTTGCTTTAGCTCTCGGAGTTTTCGTCGAGCCAAGATCTCGACATTTTCAGGGAAGAACTGCGGACGAAGTTCTTGTTTCAATCTATCCCAAGTATCAATCGTACAACGTCCTTCCTATATGTCTGTAAATCGTGATCTCCACCACAGTTTCGCATCTTCAATTAGATGCATCGTTGCTATTGTGACTTTCGACTCTTCAGTCACTGTGTTCGTCGCCTTGAAGTATTGCTCAAGGTCGAAGATAAAATTTTCCAGGGCTTTCGCTTCTCGCACCCCACAGAAGGGTTTCGGTTCTGGGATTTTTATTCGACTCACTGCCATGGCTCCCCCAGGTGGGGCTTGGTTCCCGACCGCTCGAATGGTGAGATTCACCCTAGCACTCACATCCGCTATCTCGGCTCTGACGACATCCAGGGCCGATCGAAAGTCTTCAGATAAATCGGTTACCATCTGAAGTATTGCTTTTTGGGAGCTGTCCAGCTCTTCGACACGCTCCTCTATGTGGGCAACAGAGCCCGAGGAGCTATCGCCTCGTTCAAAGTTGCCGGACCGTACTGTTTTGGTCTCGAGGGTCTCTACCCTCATCATCAATTCTCTGACGGGTAATCCGTCTAGGCGGCCTACCACCGCATCAATTCCATCGGCTTTCTCGGCAACTTCTTGTAGCCGAGTCTCAAGGAAACGAACATTATCCGGGACCTCTCTTAGGTAGAGCATTTGTTCTTCCATCTCTACCAATCTGTCCACATGGGACTTGTTTAGGTTCTTCGTCGCCGACATGATCACTGATCTTCCCTCTTTAAGCCAACTTGGCTCTGATACCAACTATCACAATCGCTCTTTCGGAAGCTTCTCTTAGCGATTGTGCGGCACTTGTTCCCGCTCACGAACAAACCAGCCAACTCGAATACGGACTGCCGATGGCACACCGAGTGCTTCTTGCAACCTCCACCCCCGTTTTTAGGGAAAATGGTTTTAGAAAACGGGTTTAGAGAAAAGGTTTTCGTAAGAAGATTTGAGAGTGTGTATAAAGAAGGAAAGATTGTAGTAGACTAGAAAGCAATAAGCAACAACAACGGCTTTATAGAGTACTACTCCGGGTATGAGAAAGTGATGGTTAGTCTTATCCCCATATAGTGCATTCTGAACAAAAAGCCAACTGGCGCCCTTGCATATGCAAAAGTGCGAGTAGTCACTTACAATGAAAATGTAAAGAAAGCAAGCCAACTAAACTAATACAATACAGGATATGAAAGTATGCTAGAAGGAGGTTGGATTGGGCATGCGGCCATGGGCAACAGGTCCTGGACAAGCATGACCGTTACACACCGCAACTAATCTCACAGGACAACTTGTCTGACCTTACAATATTTGGACGTCAAGGCAATCGAGAAAGATAGTTCAAAACATGCAACTAATTTGTGGAATGATCTTTCTACAACTTTTTCTTTGAAACAACTACAATTTTTACTGCTTGCTACCAAATAAGATCACAGTCCATCCAACTTACACCAATGACGAGTAAGGTATAAATCCTTAATTTAGAACCTATCTATCAGGTCAAGATTTCTCTATTTTTTGGTCTTAAAAGCTTTCTGGTGCAAAGCAAATTCAATTAAACTGCAAGAAAAACAGTTTATTCACCATTTTCCTGCCTCGGATGGCCCCTATTTAGAGGCCACTTGAAATTTGGCCTCACTTTTACAAATAAATGAAATTTGACCTTTTGTTGATGTCATCATGATGTGAGTTTACCACTTTTAACCCTTCATTCTTTTTCCTTCTTCCTCCTTCCTCCTCTTTTTTGCAACACTTTTTCATTTTTCCTGCTTTTCTTCTTCTTCTTTTTATCCTTTTTTTTCATTTCTGGATTTCTTTCATTTACGCCGCCCTCGAGGTGATTTCCCTTTTTTCTTCTCCCCTGATTTCTATTTATGTTGTCCTCTTTTTTTTTTCATTTTTCTCTCTTTATTCGTCGTTCTGAAGTTTTTTTCCCGAAAGAAAAAGTTAGAGGTGTGTTTGATGGAGAACAAGACGAAGGAGCGGAGAGCGGAGCAAAGAACGGGAGTGAAGAGTGGGGAGCAGAACGAAGAGCAGGGAGCGAGAAAATGAGCCGAAGAATCTAAATAAATGAAAAGAAAAATTGAAGAAAAAATTACAGATGTGTCTTATGAGAATCAAGATGAAGGAGCAAGAAGCGAGAAAAAGAGACGAAGAATCTAAACAAATGAAAAGAAAAATTGAAGAAAAAATTGCAGAAGTGTCTTATAAGATCAAGATGAAGGAGCGAGAAGTGAAATAGTGGAGCTAGAAACAGGCCCACGTATGCGTTTTGAGGTCAAATGGTGCTTTCACATGTGGATGAGGTCAACAAAAAATCAAATTTCGAGCCAAATTTCGAACGTTTTTTAGAGTGAGGCCAAATTTCGAGTCGGCCTGAATAGGGGTCATCCGTACAAATTCCCCTCCAGAGGCACAGATCAATGCCAAAGATTTCAATCCCACAAAAATAATGAGCCATGGTATACTTAATAAGTCAAAATGAAAGAAGGAAATCCCGTCACTACAAACTGCTCTCTTAACCCAAGGAAAGTCTCCTTTCAAAAGCAAGCAAAACTATATTATCAATGGTAGGCGGACCTTCGCCTTCCCCTCTTAAACTACAAAGAAGAAACAAACTTGGATGTCCAGAAACCTGAAGCCATGGGGGGAAATTTCTACTTATATTAATCGAGGTGGAAGCATTTTAACTAAATTAACTTTGTAGAAATACAGGGGAAGGGAAAAAATACAACACCAGTTTGGAAAAGTCAGAGATGGTCCACTAATTCATTGTGGGTAATGCAGAATACAATGTAAAGACCTTGGATACAAGCAAGCACAGAAGAGGAACGCAAATTCCAAGGAGATTTCAAGAGTAAAAAATAACAACAACAAAAAACAACAAGAATTCGAACGAAACAGAAAACCAGATGAAACCCAAATCTCAAAATGGGCATACAGCAAAGAATCAAGCGAAAAGTGAGAGACCCATTTGAGAAACAACAATAACATACCTTCATCTTGTGGAGAATCTCTTTCCCAGTCATGGGTTTGTTGGAATCTGAATGAAGGAGTGGAAAATTGGAGAAATGAGAGAGGTAATGAAAGGAGGGACGAAGAAGTGCGGTGTATTGTTATTATAGAAGAAGGAGGGAAGAATGGGTGTGGGGGAATGAATCGTCAACGCCACAAGACGAAGGCCGCGTTTTGTGCAATCCCGAAGAGGACGTGTTGGATCGAACGAACACTTTCTCTTTTGCTTTTCTTCTACTTTCCTCCAAATTTAATCTCTCTCCCTCTTTCCTTTTTCGTCGTATTCTTTTCTCAATCTCAACATCCATTCTTATTTTGACGGTGAGAATGTATAGATTGACGATTGGAATCGCAATATGAACTTTTGGAAGACCATCTTTCTAAAGAAATTCATCGTGGTTGATGCATAATACAAAAGAGAAAAGTTACTTCCATCTTTCTAATCTTCGAATAAACCCAAACCGATTAGTTTCTTTAGGTTTTTTTGTCCGCCTAATCATCGGTGTATCTTAAGATGCAATCATCTATATTTTCTCTATCACTCCTATAAAAAAAAAAATAATTAAAATATTTTTAAAATAAAAAAAAAATTTGTCAATAGGACAAATTTACCACATGAGATGCATGAAAATAGGTGTTATCGAGATACACCTAACACACGAGTTTAGATATGTTTCTATTACCCACTATTATATAAAAAAAAATAATATAATTGAGTAGTAATTGACATTTCTAACTGAAATTTCAAAAAAAAATATTTCTAAAAACTAATATCTATATTTTTTTAAAAAAATTATAATTAACCTAACAAATACACAAATGAAAGTTGTATTATAAGCTAATATTCAAAACCACCGAAAAATAAAAAATAAACTGGACCTCAAGCAAAAGCTTAATTTATAAGATCTGAGTTCTTAAAATTGAATAATAATTTTAGATTAAAAAACACCTGAATTGTGGAATACATCTCAATTATATTTATAAATTTTGAGAAGTTTCATTTTAATTTATTGATTTAAGGAACATGATTTAATCATGCTCGAAATAGTGCTCACGAATATATTTTCATTTCTTAATGTACATGAATATATTTTTAATAGAATATGAATATATTTTCATTTCTTAATATATAGGAATATATTTTTAATAGAATTCAGAGTTTTCTTCCTGTTGTTACTTGTGCATACATCATTGTTGAAGATGTCTCTAGGTCCCATGTTCTCCTGGTTCTTTCAAGGTGAATACAAATGCAACTATATATTGATGCGAGGTACGTTTTAGGTCAATTATTCATAACTCTAATGATGACACGATGCTTTATACGAAAAGTTGCGAGTTATTGGTTGATTTTATTGAACTTGTTGAGCTTGTAACACTCCATGAGAGCATTTTCTAAAGCCCTTGAATAAACTGACATTTTTCCTCTCTGCATCTTAGGATAAAAAGAGATTCACTCATTGTTTGGAATCTCTTAACCGGAAAAGTTAGCTATAGGATGAGAGGTTGATTTCGTTCGTGATTTGTTGCATATAGGTATGTCGAAGGCTTCCTCCTTTTCAACTGCAAATGTAATTCATATGTTCAATGTTTTGGCTTCTAATGCTCATAGACATAGGCTCTTAGAAATTTGTTATTCGTTCGGATAGTTTTTAATCCTTTTATTTGTTATATTTATGTTACTTTATTACTTTTCTTTACTAAAACAAAACAAAATAAAATAATAAATATGACTTATTTCTTTGATCTTTTAATCGGAGGAATATACTTTAACTATGCTCGAGTTGACAAGTATAACATTCTCGTTATTATCGTCTTCTATATATGTTATCATTTTTTTAGAATTAAATTATACATAAAATAAATTTATTCATTCAATATACATTTTGAAAATAATAAATTAGAGATTGAGTAGAGGTAGCTCAATAAATAAGTATACTTATTATTTATCCATAAAGTTGGAAAGTCTAATCTCTCCTTCAGTATATTTTCATTAAAGAAAACTCCATTGATAAGATTGACAAGGTGAAAAAGGTTGTGAATGAATTATTGAAAGCACTTTGGTTTGCTTTTTATTACTTTAAAAAAAATGAAAATAGAAAGAAGGAAAAGAAAGAGCAAAAGCAATAATTAGCAATAAGGCAAGTCTTAATCACATAAAGGAGGTTATATGTCCAATTGATGGAATTATGTCATATATGTGCCATCATTTAAGGGACTAGACCATTTCCCCTTTGGATTTCCATTATAAAGTGGCTACCTTTTATATAAACTTTATCTAAAGACTAAATTAATAAATTTTGTTATTTGAAAGACTAATAATTTTATTTTTATATATGTAAACATACAAAACGTGTTAATATTCATCCCAATCTATAGTTGTGTAATTGCGACATATTCCACTTCTATTATTGACATAGCCATTATTGACTGCAGTTTGGAAACCCAACGTACAACTCCACTAGCAAGAGTAAACACATATCTGATGGTGGATTTGCTTTTATCAAGATCACCTACAAAATATGAGTCAATATATCCTCTGACTGTAAAGTCGTATCCTCCATAATCCAATGTCGAAGGAAATCGGACATGTGGATTTCCATGAGCAGTGGAATGATCGTTCCAAATACCATTCGTATTTGAACATACACAATTACAATCAAGAAACGAAAACTTATAGGTCATGCACAATACGAAATTACAGTATGCTTTCAATAAGATCAAGGGAAAGATTATCATACCTTTAAAGACTCATCTTCAAACACCCTCGATCATGAACGCTCGTTCAATCTCCAAGATTGCAACACACGAACACTCGAACACAGCGACCGCAACACAGCACGATCACAATGACCACCACACGAACATCGCGAACTCAACGAATGACCTTCACAAACCTCGAACTATGTCGCGTTGAGTACGACACCACAACAATGGCTACCTTAATATTCTCAGTATGAGAATCCAGAACTGTGGGCACTGTGTACTTGGTTAGAGGAAGAAACTGGAGGAAGAACAATCATGTAAACAATTGAGCAAATGGGAGATGACAAAATTCTATCGTATAGACGATGCCCAATCGTTTAAAAACTGCTCCGCGATCGTTTAGCTAATGACTAACTGAGTGAACTATCGTGTAGTGTCACTCCACGATCGTTTAGTCTCTCTTCAGTAATCGTTTAGTAAATCTTATTCACTTGGCAGCCTTTCCATGAGTTTTTCCGAGAATAGAAAATCTAAAAAAAATCAATCATTCTAAATTTAGGAAAACATTTTTCTTTTTATCTCACGGTTACCATGAAACCACTAATAACCTCCCACTCAATTGGTTATTAGAGAAAAAGATATAATTATCTAATAACTAATATTATTATAAATATATATACCCAACTTACCATACTATATTTATAACCTATAATTTTAATATTTCATCTCATGAAATATATAAACCATAGTTCTTTTTCTATTTCATGGTACTTAATGTAAATCTCATTTACATTAATCCTCCACTTGATATATCTCATACATCACACCGATCATATCATATATAATCGAATTTCCTCTTGTCAATTTGAACATATCAAATCAACACTAAGAACTAATTCTCAACTTGAATCCATTGAGCTACCAAGAGGACCTTATGGACCTATGGCTCGAAGCTCCAATTGTACGTGAATAACTGACTAAACTCTTTAATCACGGGATCTATTATCTGTTAACTGTCAGGCACTCCACTAAAGATCGACAGCTAAACTCTACTTACTATATATATATATATTATGTGTCCATATCAACCAATCAACAGTGTGATAACCCTTCACAGATCGCTCGTACTACAGTTGAGCCAATAACCGTTATGCCCCTATAGTTACATCTAACTCCTTAAGTACCACTGATCCCTCTTATGAATATAAATCATAGTCCTACTATGATCGAGTCCTCTCTTCCAAAGAGAAGTTGTGACCACTATGTTCAAGACCCGAAATCAGCCCTTAAGGGAGAAATCTATCTACTTACCCTTGCTTCTAGAAATGAGTGAATTCCTTCTTGTGTAACTGAGTTCCCAGCTCCCATATCAGACAAATCCTCAAAAAGGTAGGCATGTTGAGTTGGCAATCTGGCCATTCTCACTCATACTAAACAAAGGACCACCCTCAAAGGTAGGAGTTCCTAAAACACTTAGAATTGAGGTCATGTCACCTATAATCGTTTAGGTGCGACGTAAGTCTCAAGTATCAACGACGTTATATATAGAGATTAGTCATCTCGTGGTCTAATCTTATACAAACTCTTTGTATAGGACACCTTCACTCGCATGTCTCCACATGGCCGATCACCGAGAGGTGTATTCTAAGGGAAAGCGAAACCGCACTTATAGCTTTAACGCGATTAAGGAACTTACGCTGTTTATATTAACTATCTTTTCTATTTCTGCTTCGCACATAAGACTTACCACCGCATTACACTCACAAATACCCTCTTAGCCAAAATAGTCAGAGCCCACTGCTCCTAGGTTCTCACTCTGAGCATACGAAGGAATCCGAGTGGTAGTGTTCTCTTCTCATTTGGTTAGGATCTATCATCTGTAGTAGTTCACAACACTTGTAAACCTCTACAAAGCGGGCCGTATCCGTAGTGTCACAAGGATTAGGTATCCCTCCTTAATCCTTATACTACAGAACTATTTAGGTTATCACTTAAGGCATGATCCACTTGTATATCTCATATACATACTTAAGTTTACATACAATAACTATGGAGCTTTGTTTATTGGATATGAGTAAATGCCAAATAAAATAACTCTTATTTTATTCATAACAATGTATATAGATTACAAACTACGAGACTCCCAGAGAATTAAGACACCAATCCCAACAAATGCAACATCTATAGACCATTTAATTATCTAAGGATCCTTTTAACAACACTCCAATGCTCTCGTCCAAGATTCGCCATATACCGACTACTAACTCCCTTTGCATGTGTAATGTCTGGTCTGGTACAAATCATGGCGAACATTATACTTTCCACTGTTGATGCATATGACTCTCAAGACATCTTCATCTTCTCTGCTTCATTACTAGGGCTCATACGAGAGGATATCTTGAAATTAATAGGAAAATGAGTAGAAATTGGCTTACAATCTTGCATATTGAAGCGTCACAGGACCTTCTTCAGATAATTTTTCTAAGATAGTCAAATCTTTCTATTATTTCTGTATCGGTGAATTTGTATCCCTATAATCTTGTTTCGAATGGAACAAACAAGTATGTAATGGAAGCAATCAGAATCAATAAGCACTCTAACTACATTTAATTTGAGTTCTAAAAACATGTAAATTAGTTTTTACTGAAAAAGAGTTTCAAGAAGTTATACCTTTGAAGAATCTTCCAAATCTGAGCTACTCTCCATGAATGTTAAGCTTCAAATCCACAGTGAACTACCAAGAGATCTTCTCTACTATTCTCAGTCTTGAATTTGAGTGAAAACTCTTATTTGAAGTGAATTAAGAAGGGAGATGGAGAGGGTTTTTGGAGAGATAGAAAATTCTTGCAGAAAACAATTTTCAGCATTCCAATCCCCTCAATCCCAGAAATTTTCTGCTTTTTAAGTAACTAGTACATGCCAGCGTTGAAAGAGATATCCAATTGAAGGAATTAAGTGGGTTAGGTGTTGGGATCCAAAGAATCCACTTCAATTTTCAAACAAATTAGAAATTTCCTCTAAGTTTCAATTTCTAATTAAATAATTCAATTAAAATTGAATTAAAAAACAATTTCCAAAACTGAATTTTATTAAATTGAAATTGAATTAATTTAAATAATGAATTAAACAAATTTAATTAATAATTTAATATCAAATATTAAATTAATTCAACACCTAATTTATACATGAATCCTATTTGAGTAATTAATATTTAAATCAATATTTAGATATTTTAAACTCACCAATTTCGTTTAATTTCGATAAATTAACCATTTAATTATATCAAATATAATTATTCAAACCCTAATTTGAAATTGAAAAATTCAAATTCAAACCCTAATTTACAATTTGAACATTTCAAATTGAAAGCCTAAATTCAATTTCAGCACTTCAAATTGAAAACTTTAATTTTAATTTTGAATATTTCAAAATCATTCAATTCACTAATCCAGGGTGTTCATGTTTTACGAGCTAATAGAGGGATCTTATGAACCTACAGATCACGAGCTCCAACGATTTGAGATTAATTGGTTAAACTCTTTGGACCAAATTGATCAATATTCGTTAACTACCGAGACACACCACTATAGCTCGATAGTTGCACTCTCCTCCCTGTATATATATTTCTGTCCAGTTGATTTAATCGTTAGCAGTAAGTCGATCCTTCACAGGTTGTTCGTAATAAAGGCTAAGTCAAATGTTGTTTTATCCCCGAAATTATATCTTGTTCATTAAGTTCCACTGATCCTCTAATGAACAATTGGTTTGTGATCCAATCACTAAACTGAATCCCTCTGCGGCCAGTGAGAGGGAGGAGCCCCTTGTTCAAGACCTTGGTTCAGTACTTAAGAGAACAACCTTTCACCTATCCCTAAATCGGGTAGGTGTGAATTCTGTCTTGCACCCTATGTCCCCAGCTATCTATCCGGTTTCACTCCTGAAATAGGAGGCTTATTGAGCTGACACTGTTGAGCTAACCCTCACTTATACAAATCTAAGAATAATCCCATATAAATAGGAGTTCATAGTTAGCTCAGGATTAAGGTCGACTTACCTAGGTCATCTATTCGAAATAGTCAGTCTTAAATAGTAAACAACGTTATAAAGTAAGAGTGACTTATTTCTTGGTCCAATCTTATGCAAACTCATTGCTAAAGGAAATCGGATATGAGGATTTCCATGAGCAGCGGAATGATCATTCCAAATTCCATTCGTATTTGAACATACACAATTACAATCAAGAAACAGAAACTTACAGGTCATGCACAATACGAAATTACAGCATGCTTTACAAAGATCAAGGGAATAATTATACATACCTTTGAAGACTCATCTTTAAAATCCCTCGATCACAAACACTCGTTCCGACTCCAAGCTAACAACACACGAACACTCGAACATAGCACGATCAACAACGAACTCGAACACAGCAATCTCCAAGATCACGAACACAGTGAATAGCCTCCAAAACCTTGACTTGGTCAAGTTGAGTACGACACCACCACAATGGCTATCTTGGTATTCTCGATGTGAGAATCCAAAATTATAGGCTGTGTGTGGACTTGGTTAGAGGAAGAGACCGAGGAAGAACAATCATGTAAACGATTGAGCAAGTGGGAGATGACAAAGGTCTATCGTATAGACGATGCCCAATCGTTTATAAAAAGCTCTGCGATCGTAAAGCAAAAGCTCTGCGATTGTTTAGCTAATGCCCAGCTGAGGGAACTATTGTGTAGTGTCACTCCACGATCATTAAATCTCTCTTCTGCTATCTTTTAGTGAATCCTATCCACTTGATAATCTTTCCGTGAGAACTTTTTCCGAGAATAGAAACTCTCACAACAACTACTAAATTTAGGAAAACATATTTCCTTTTATCTCACGGTTACCATACTACCAGTAACCTCCCGCTCAATTGGTTATTAGAGAAAAAGAGATAATTATCCAATAATTAATATTATTATAAATATATATGATAACCAACTTACCATACTATATTTATAACCTATAGTTTTAATATTTCATCTCATGAAACATATAAACCATAGTTCTTTTTCTATTTCACGGTACTTAATATAAATCTCATTTACATTAATCCTCCACTTGATATATCTCATACATCACACCGATCATATCATATATAATCAAATTACCTCTTGTCAATTTGAACATTTCAAATCAACACCAAGAACTGATTCTCAACTTGAATCTATTGAGCTACCAAGGGGAGCTTATGGACCTGTAGCTCGAAGCTCCAACGGTACATGAATAACTGACTAAACTCTTTAGGCATGGGATCCACCATCCATTAACTGCCAGGCACTTCAGTAAAGACCAACAGCTGAACTCTCCTTACTATAGATATATTATGTGTCCATATCAACCAATTGACAATGTGATAACCCTTCACAGATCGCTCGTAAGTACAGCTGGGCCAATAACCGTTATACTCTTGTAGTTATATCTAACTTCTTAAGTACAATTGATCCTTCTAATAAACATAAGTCATAGTCCTACTATGACTGAGTCCTCTCTTCCAAAGAGAAGTTGTGGCCACTATGTTCAAGACCCAGAATCAGCCCTTAAGGGAGCAATCTATCTACTTATCTCTGCTTCGGGGAATGAGTGAATTCCATCTTGTGTAACTGAGTTTACAACTCCCAAATCAGACAAATCCCCAAAAAGATAGGCATGTTGAGTTGGTAATCTGGCCACTCTCACCTATACTAATCAAAGAATCGCCCTCAAAGCCAAGAGTTCCCAAAAATTGAGGTCATGTCATCTATGGTCGTTTAGGTGAGATGTAAGTCTTAAGTATCAACGACGTTATATACAGAGACTAGTCATCTCGTGATTCGATCTTATACAAACTCTTTGTATAGGACACCCCTGCTCACATGTCTCCACATGAATGGTCAGGATCTACCATCTGTAGTAGTTCACAACACTTATAAACCTCTACAAAGCGGGTCGTATCCGTAGTGTCACCAGGATCAGGTATCCCTCCTTCATCTTTATACTACAGATCTATTTAGGTTATCACTTAAGGCATGATCCACTTGTATATCTCATATATATGCTTAAGTTTACATACAATAACCATGGAGCTTTGTTTATTGGATATGAGTAAATGCCAAATAAAATAACTCTTATTTTATTGATAACAATGTGTACAGATTACAAACTACACTACTTCGGGAGAATTAGGACACCAATCCCAACAATTGTATAGGACGCCCCCACTCCTCATGTCACCACATGAACAATTTAGGATCACATTGTTTGTACTATCTACAAAGCGGGCTGCATCTGGTAGTGTTACCAGAATAAGGTGTCCAACCTTATTCATATACTATAGACTGTTTTGGCTATTTACTCGAACTTGATCCATCTTTATGTCTCCACATAAAGTTCAAGTATTCATGTAATGGCCATGGATCATAGTTTATTGAATTTAGTCTTTACAAGTGCAATTTACATATTCAACAACAACTTTATTGAATAAATATCAAATAATATCTTTATTGATAATAGAAAATGTTTAACTTTACAAACTATGAGTTTTAGAATATACAACCCAACAAACTCCCACTAGGACTAAGACATCAGTAGGTAAATAAATACAAATATATATACAATGTTGAGTAAAGAGAGAAAGATACCCAGTACTCCTCCCACTTGCCCTAGTTCTATCTAATCTGCAGTCCTAGTCCCACTAAGTGACCCTCGAACACTTTAGCCGAAAGGGCCTTTATAAATGGATCAGCCAAGTTGTCTTCGGAGGCAATCTGCATGACAATCACGTCTCCTCCGTGTATAATCTTCCTGATGAGATGGTACTTTTGCTTGATGTGTTTGTCGCATTTATGGCTTCTACATTCCTTTAAGTTGGCAACCACTCCACTGTTATCACAATACAGAGTGATTGGTAGGTGCATATTTGGAACTACTTCCACATCAGTCAAGAATTTTCGAGGTCATATACTTCTTTAATTGTTTCACATGAAACAACATACTCAACTTCCATGGTAAAGTCGGCAATACAACTTTGCTTGATACTTCTCCATACTGTTGCTCCTCCATTCAGAGTGAATACTGACCCCGAAGTAGATTTCCTTGAATCGATATCAGTCTGGAAGTCAGAATTAATGTATCCAGTAAGAATCAGATTCTTAGCACCATACAGAAGCATATAGTCCCCCGTTCTCTAAAAATACTTGAGGATATTTTTAACGATAGTCCAATGATCATATCCAGGATTGGATTGATATCTACTGACGATTCCAATTGTGTAGCATATATCGGGACGAGTACACAGCATTGTATACATTACACTTCCTACTGCTGATGCATATACAATTCGTTTCATTACCTCAACTTCTTGAGGTGTCTTAGGAAACTGTTCTTAGACAGATGAATTCCATACCTAAAAGGTAACATACATTTCTTAGAATCCTGCATTTTATATCAAGACAACATTTTGTATATATAAGATGCTTGAGATAATGATAAAGTTCTATTCTTGTGGTTTCAAACTATTTTGATCCTAAGAACATAATGTGCTTCTCCCAAATCCTTCATTTGAAACAACATAGCAAGCCATCTCTTAATGTTAGCAAGAAATTCTACCTCATTTTCTATGATAGAATATCATCAACATATAGAACCAGAAAAGCTACAGTTTTATTAACGATCTTCCTGTAGACACAAAGTTCATCAACATTCTATTCAAAGCCACAAGATTTGATCGCAGTGTCAAATCATTCCAGGATCGAGAAACTTATTTTAACCCATAAATGGATCTATTAAGCTTGCAAAAAAAAATTTGTTTACCCTATTCTATAAACCCCTCTAGTTGAGACATATAGATACTCACCTCAAGATAGTTATTTAGAAAAGTTGTCTTGATATTCATTTGCCAGATTTCATAATCATAAAATGCGACAACGGATAAGAGTATCCTTATTGATTTGATCATGGTTATCGGAGAGAAGGTTTCTTCATAGTTTACCCCCTCTCTTTGGGTAAACCCTTTTGTCATAAGCCTAGCCTTGTAGGTCTGTACCTTACCAACTTGATCTCATGTTCTTTTGTATATCCATTTACAACCAATGGGTTTTACCCCTTCTAGTTGATCTATAAGATCCTAGACTGAATTTAAGTACATTGACTCCATTTCAAGGTCCATGGCGTTCATCCATTGGTCTTTATCCACATCTCTATTGCTTGAATGTCAATGGATTTTCTATGCCATCATCAGGTATGATGACCTGAGTTTCAGTTAAATCCATATACCAGTCAGGCTGTTGCACAACTCTCCCACTACGTGCCTTAAAGGTTGCTTCGTCTTCTGTAAGTTATCTCCAGGAACTAGTTTACTGAGAAAAAGTACAGATATGAATAGTGGCACCTGAATCTACTATCCAGGTCTTTTTATCATTCTCTACTAAGCATATCTCAATGACAAACAAATCATATTTACTTTGTTGTGCTACTTTCGTATCCTCATCTATAAAGTTCAAAACTTTTTTATTTAAAGATGAGTTGGAGATAGAGGACATTTTTCTGTTAAAAAAAAATTCAAATCATCATTTGCTAGTATGTCTGATTTGCATGTTGATTGATTAAAACCGTTAACTAAACTGGAAGCCTGTAATTTTGAAGAAATCAACATGCTGAAATTTTATACAAATTCTAATTAGTAAATTGCAATTAAACCCAATTTAACTTTAGCAAAAGTAATAACGTACCCAAAATTCATTATTTATTTGCAACAATATTATAATGAGTCAGAATAAGTGCTACCGAGCGGCAGTCAAATATTTCTTCGCTAAAGTAAGACAATCTTGACAAAATACTATCTCCTGAATAACTCTTATTCCTATAGTCATGGAGTTACCGTTTTCGGTCAAAAATTACTAACACTTAGTAATTTTGTAAGTGTAACCCTCCATTTTCAGAATTTAGAGGTCGGCCCTAATGATGCCACTGAATTTGAGAGTTAAGGTTGGGAATGGGCCTAAGAAATCCTAGCCATTTCTCGATCGGTGCCCCTATCTTTGAAAGGAGTCCCTCATGTTCAGCTGGTCCCATAGAAGTTTGAGTATCCATGAGCAGAAGCGGATCTTTCCGATTTCATTGTGACAGAATTACCACACATACATTCTAACAAATAGATATGTATTGTAACACCAATTACAGGCATGCTTTAACAATTAAAATGCAAAAGACCGAGTAAACGTACCAGTTGAAGACAATCTTCAATCAAACTCAGTCTAGCGGAAGCAACTTATGCTTCTTATCGCCCAGCAAATAGTCGCCTAGCAGCACCACGGTCATCTACACGATCGGTAGCGCACGAACCAACAACAATTGAGACGACACCAAACTCGAAGCCCTCGGTATTCTAGGAGTGAGAATCCAAAGGGTGGACTTTGATGGAATTGGTAGAGGGAAGAGGAAAAGACGATCGTGTTGAACGAACAAGCAAGTGGGAGATAGTAGAAGACTATTGTATAATCGGGTGTTTGTCATTTAGCAAAGGGTACATGATCATGTAGGTTTTGCTAAGCGATCGTCTAGCAAATGGTAAGCGATTGTTTAGGTTTGCTCGGTGCGCTAAGCGATCGTTTAGTGCGCAGGTGTGCGATCGTTTAGGACGATGGGCATTATCGCATAGGCTTTCAATTCTAAGCGATCGTATAGAAATCACACCATGAGAAAATTTTCTTGCGTGCTTTTTTCGCGTATACAAAGTGAAAACAAATTTCATTTTATTCTTTAGTTACAAGAACTGAATTCAAATTTCCCACTTTCGCACGATTCTGGAGAAATATTCGACCAATTATCTCATAACTGCCTAATTATCTAAATAATGAATATAATCATATTATATTATTAATTGTAGTTTGATATCATATATCTACTATAGTATTTTCTCCTCTACTTGATATAAATCATATTTATATCCAATTTCCTCTAAAATAATGTACCTCATACATTTAGTCAATCATATCATATATAATTAACCAGTTTAATTATATCATATAAAATTGAACTCCCTCTTGTCAATTTGAACATTTTAAACTAACCAAAAAACTGATTCTCAGCTTTGTCCAAGCTACCAAGGGGACCATATGGACCTATGGCTCAAAGCTCCAACGGTACATAAATAGCTGTCTAAACTCTTTAGCCACGAGATCCACCATCCATTAACTGTCAAGCATTCCACTAAAGATCAATAGTTGAACTCTTCTTACCATAGATATATTTTTATGTCCATCGGATATAACCAATCAGGAGTACGATGACCCTTTATAGATGTCCGTAAGTACAATTGGGCAAAATTACCGTTTTACCCCTATAGTTACATCTCACTCCTTAAGTACCATTGATACCTCTAATGAACAATATAACATAGTCCAACTATGTGTGAACATCTCTTGGGCCAAGAGAAGATGTGTGGCGCCACATTGTTCAAGCCCTAGAATCAGCCCTTAAGGGAGCTATCTATCTACTTGCCTCTGCATCGAGGAAGGAGTGAATTCCATCTTCTGTAGTTGAGTTCGTAACTCTCAAATCAGACGAATCTCTAAAGTAGTAAGTTTGAGTCGGAGACCTGGCCACTCGCACCCATGCAAATCAAAGGACTACCCTCAATGGCAAGAGTTCCCAACTCACTCAGGATTAAGGTCATGTTACCTATGGTCATCTTAGTGAAGTGAAGTCTGTGTCATGAACGGTGTTATATAACGAGACGTTAACACTTCATGGTCAGGTCCTATACAAACTCTTTATATAGGACGCCCCGCTCATATGTCCTCTACATGAATGATCAGGATTAGATCATCTGTGACAAGTTACAACACTTCTAACTATTCCAGAAAGCGGGACGCATCTGTAGCGTTACCAGGATAAGGTTTCCCTCCTATATCCATATACTACAGACCATTTTGGTTATCACTTAAGACATGATCTACTTGTATGTCACCACATACATGCTTAAGTTACATACAGATAACCGGGGATTTAAGGTTTATTGGTTTGTGGTAAAGCAAATAAAATATTCAACTGAGCAAAATCAAGATGGGAAGTAAAATATCATATATTATACATCACAAGCATTCGTCCAAACTGTTACAAACTATAGGACACGAGACTTTAGGGAATCAACCCCAACAATCTCCCACTTGTCCTAAAGAAAAGTAGGGTGTATAAAAACTAGTACAAAATAATAAACTAGGGCATAAAATCCCAATACAAAAAAAATCTTCCACTTGCCCTAGTTCAGCCGCAGGCGATCCTATAGACCCATGCTCTTAAGGTGGCCCTCAAACACTATAACTGTGAGAGCTTTCATAAACGGGTCAGCAACATTGTGCTCTGAAGCGATCTTCATGACGATCACGTCCCCTTGATGCACTATCTCGCGGATCAGGTGATACTTCCGCTCTATGTGTTTGTCACATCTGTGACTCTGAGGATCCTTGGAGTTCGCCACTGCCCCACTATTGTCACAGTAGAGGGTAATGAGCCTAGACATATCTGGAACAACTTCTAATTCTGTCAAGAACTTCTTGAGCCATACGGCCTCCTTAATAGCTTCACAAGCCGCTACATACTCGCCTTCATAGTGGAGTCGGCGATACACCTCTACTTAGTGTTCGCCACACTACAGCTCCTCCGTTAAGAGTAAAGACTGACCCTGAAGTGGACTTGTGAGAGTCCTTATCAGTTTGAAAGTCAGAATCTGTGTATCCAATAAGGATCAATTCCCTTGATCCATACATGAACATGTAGTTCCTTGTTTTCTGAAGATACTTGAGGATGTTCTTCACTGCTATCCAGTGACCCTGGCCTGGGTTAGACTGATACCTACTGACTATGCCCACAGCGTAACAGATGTCTGGTCGAGTACAGAGCATCGTGTACATCAAACTGCCAACGGCAGATGCATATGGGACCCGTCTCATTTTCTCAAACTCTTGAGGCGTCTTAGGACACATGTCCTTAGACAAAGTGACTCCATGCCTGAGTGGCAGTAGGCCTCTCTTGGAGTCCTACATCAAGTACTTAAGCAATATCTTGTCAATGTACAATCCCTGAGACAGTGCTAAGACTTTGTTCTTACGATTCCGAAAGATATGTATACCCAGAACAAACTGAGACTCTCCCAAATCTTTCATTTGGAATTGGGTCGCTAGCCAGTTCTTAACTGCAATCAGTATACCTACATCATTCTCAATGAGTAGTATATCATCTACATACAACACTAAGAATACTACTGAAGTGTTGGTTATCTTCTTGTAGATACAAGGTTCATCAACGTTCTGGTCAAAGCCATACGGTTTGATTGTAGTATCAAACCATATGTTCCAAGATCTAGACGCCTGTTTCAGCCCATAAATGGACCGGTTCAACTTGCAAACTTTTTTCTCTTGACCTTGGGCTATGAATCCCTCGGGTTGCACCATGTAAATGGTTTCCTCAAGATTGCCATTCAAAAAGGCCGTCTTGACATTCATTTGCCAGATCTCATAATTGTAATCAGCTGCAATGGACAGGAGGATGCGGATTGACTTTAACATGGCAATAGGCGAGAAAGTCTCATTATAGTCAACTCCCTCTACCTGGGTATAACCCTTTGCCACAAGTCGAGCCTTGAAGGTCTGCACTTTTCCATCAGCACCCCGTTTACGCTTGTAGATCTATTTACAACCTATAGGTCTTACCCCATCGGGCTAATCTATAAGATCCCATACTAAGTTGAAGTACATCGACTCCATCTTAAGATCTATGGCCTTGACCCATTCATCCCGGTCTACATTCTCCATTGCCTTCTAATAAGACAACGGATCCTCAACGTCGCCATCTGCTAACATAGCAAGGATTTTCGTGAAATCCAGATAGCGAACGGGCGGGTTCACAACCCTCCCACTACGTCGAGGTTCCCTCAACTCTTAAGGTGGAACCAACCTGCTAGATGAACTACCATCAATAACTCTTGCTGATGATGCAGGCTCTTCAACAGCTTTTGTTGAAGTTTCAGTAGTTTCATTGGAAAGCTCACGCAATACGACTTTACTTTATGGACTGTGCTTCCTAATATGATCCTCCTCTAGGAAAGTAGCATTCGTGGAAACAAACACCCTATTTTCCGATGGATCGTAAAAGAAACTCCTTATGTACATTTGGGGTAACCTACAAAGAGGCATAACCTCGACCGTGGTTCCAACTTCTTGGGACTTGCCTCAAGCACATGTGTAGGGCAACCTCAAATGCGGAAGTGACGTAAACTAGCTTTACGTTTGTTCCACAACTCCAGAGGTGTTCTCGCAACACTCTTGAAAGGAACACAGTTGAGTATGTATACCGTAGTCTCTACTGTGAAACCCCAAAATAAGTTCGGTAAGGAAGTGTAACTCATCATCGAACGAATCATATCTAACAAGGTTCTACTTCTCCTCTCCACTACACTATTTTGCTGAGGGTGTACCTGGTGCTGAGAGTTGGGAAATGATTCAATGTTCTATCAAATAGTGTTTTAATCCGTCTATCCAATGTGTTTTCAACTTCAGCCTTGAACTCTTTGAACTTTTCAAAGGATTCAGACTTTTGTTGTATAAGATAAACATACCTATACCTAGAGTAATCATCCATAAAACTGATAAAATACTCATAGCCACCTCAGGCTCGCACATTCATAGGGCCACAAAGGTCACAATGTACTAACTCAAGAGGCTCTTTGGCTCGATAACCCTTTTTAGTAAAAGGTCTTTTAGTCATCTAACCCTCAAGGCAAGATTCGCACACCGGTAAAGAATTTTCTTCTAACTCATTTAGAAGTTCATTCTTCATCAATCTCTCAATCCTATTGAGATTGATGTGTCTTAATCGAAGATGCCAAAGTTGGGCATTTTCTTTTGGAGAAATTCGTTGACGTTTAAATTTACTTACGACGGTTTTAAACAACTCTGTGTTATAGAGGGAACTTATGGCTAACGGTTTTAGCACATACAAGTTACTTTTCAGATACGCTGTACAAATATTAACACCATCTTTATGAATAAACACTTTATCCAAATTAAAAGAAATAGTGTATTTACATTACAATGAGCACTTCACAGAAATAAGGTTCCTCTTAAGTTCAAGAACAATATACACATCATGCAAAATAAGAAACCTATTTTGTAAAGATAATTAGATCCCTTCCACTGCCACAGTTGAGACGACGTGCCCGGTGCCTACTCGCATCATCATCTCACCAACCTCTAGTTGTCGCCAGGATCTAATCCCATGAAAAAAAGAACAAGCGTGATTAGTGGCGCACGAATCAATCATCCAGGCAGAATCATCATTCTCCACTAAACATGTTTCAAGTACAAGAAAACCATATTTACCTTTATCTGCCTTGGCGACCATTCTTTCCTTTAGCCAGTAAGGACAATTCCTCTTCTAGTGTCCATCTTGGTTGTAGTGGAAACATTTTCCCTTTTCAACTGGCGGTGGACGCCTTCTTGGTGTAACAGGTGGCGAGTTAGCAGGCGCCTCCCCTTTCCCCTTACCACTCTTCTTCTTCTTCCCCTTTGCAGAGTTAAAAGTAGAAGGTGCAGACTTCATTCCTGAGGTCGAACCTCTATGGAACGTCCTGGAAGATGAAGCAACATTTTCCTCAGCCTTGTTCCTCTCCTTACTTTTCAGTAAAGATTGGTAGGTCTGCAACTCGTTGAGGAGAATGGTAAGGGTGTATTTCACTTTGTTAAGAATCACATTACTAACAAAGTGCAGGAAGCTCTCCGGTAATGAATGCAGGATTATGCTAACCTGGTTGCCCTCATCAATAGTAGACCCACTCAACTCCACCACATTGAAGTTGACCATCATGTTAAGTATACGTTCACGAACAGAGGTGCCTTCTTTCATTTTGGAGTTTGATTATATATTTTAGAGTCTGATGCTTAAGTTGTTCAGATGGTTGTCCAAATATCCCTCGCAGGGACTCCCATGATCTCACGCGTTGAGACCATGGGCTCATGCTTCTTGGCCAATATGTCATTAAGACTTGTCAAGATGTAGGCTCGAGCTTTTTCATTTGTCCGTGTCCATCGCTCGTATGCCTCCCAAACATTTCGAGTGACATTCGGAGCTGGAATAGGAGGACAGGCCTCTGTAAGAGCAAACATGAGATCCTCAATGATTAAAATTGACGTGATCATGTGTTTCCATGTGGAGCGGCAGGTTGTGGATTAGCAAGAGCTTTCCCTTCCCCTTACCCTTTTTCTTCTTCCACTTTCTAGTGCCGGAAGAACAAGCTGCAGACTTAGTTCCAAAGGTCGAATCTCGGTGGAACTTTTCGGAAGATGAAGCAACATTTGCCTCACAACCTTATTCTCCTTACTTTTCAATAAAGATTGGAATGTTTGGAATGAAGGAAATCAGATTCGAGATTTCCATGAGCAGTGGAAATAAGATTACTCCAAATTACAATCATGAATGAACATTACATTTACAGTCGTACACAAAAACAAACGGTTATACAATTAATACAGAAATTACAACATGAAAACTCAAATTTTCAAAGAAAAAACTCTACGAACATTTGAAGATGTGTCCCCACGCTCCTTTGCGCACGACTGTAACACAACACGAATACTTCACGCTCGTCCTCAACGATCGCCTCGACCACGAACTTCTCAGCAATAGCACGAACGACCTCCATAGAACTTCGACGATGTCGAGTTAAGTATGACACCACCAACAAGGCTACCTTGGTATTCTCGGTGTGAAAATCTAGAGGGTGGGTTCTGTTCAGACTTGGTATGAGGTAGACGAAAGAGGAAACACCGATCGTGTACACGATTGGGCAAGTGGGAGATGGCAGAGACCTATCGTATAGGTCGATGCCCAATCGTTTAGCTAAAGCTATGCGATCGTCTATCAAAAGCTATGCAATTGTTTAGCTCATTGTTTAAATCTGTCTGTCACCTACAGACAGTACACGATCATTTACTTTGGGCAAGCGATCGTCTAGCAAAACTATGCGATCGTTTAGTAAATATTGTACGATCGTTTAGCTCGTCACTGTACGATCATTTAGCTCGCCCAAGCCATTGTTTAGTGAATTTATATTTACTTGACAACTTCGTGAGATCCTTTTTCGCCGAGAGAGAAATCTCCCAAACTTTTTATGAAAACTTTTTAACAGTTTGTAAATCTTACTAAAATTAGGAAAGCCATTTTATTTTTATCTCACGTTTAACATGAAAATCCAATAACCACCCACTCAATTGGTTATTAAAGAAAAAGAATTAATTATTCAATAATTAATATTATTATAAATATAAATGATAACCAACTTATCATACTATATTTATAACCTATAGTTTTAATATTAACCATAGTTCTTTTGGTATTCCATGGTACTTCATGTAAATCTCATTTACATCAATCCTCCACTAGATGTATCTCATACATCAAACCGATTATATCATATATAATCAAAATACCTCTTTCAATTTGAACATTTCAAATCAACACCAAGAACGGATCCTCAACTGAATTCATTGAGCTACCAAGGGGACCTTATGAACCTATAGCTTGAAGCTCCAACGGATCGTGAATAACTTACTAAACTCTTTAGTCAGGGGATCCACCATTCATTAACTATCAGGCACTTCACTAAAGACCAACAGCTGAACTCTCCTTACCACAGATATATTATGTGTCCATCTTAAACAATCAGTAGTGTGACAACCTTTCACAGATCGCTTGTAAGTACAGCTGTGCCAATAACCATTATGCCCATGTAGTTACATCTGTCTCCTTAAGTATCATTGATCCCTCTATTGAACATAAGTCATAGTCCTACTATGACTGAGTCTTCTCTTCTAAAGAGAAGCTGTGGCCACTATGTTCAAGCCTCATAATTAGCCCTTAAAGGAAATTAGCCCTTAAGGAGCAATCTCTCTAAAGGAGCAATCTCTCTACTTATCCTTACTTCGGGAAAGTAGTGAATTCCATCTTGTGGATTGAGTTCCCAGCTCCTAGATCAGACAAGTCCCCAAAAAGGTAGGCATGTTGAGTTGGCAATCTGTCCACTCTCACCCATACTAATCAAAGAACTGCCTTCAAAGGCAGGAGTTCCCAAAACACTCATGATTGAGGTCGTGTCACCTATGGTTATTTAGGTGATATGCAAGTCTTTAGTATCAATAACGTTATATACAGAGTCTAGTCATCTCGTGGTCCAGGTCTTATATAAACTCTTTGTATAGGACATCCCCGCTCACACGTCTCCACATGAATGGTTAAGATCTACCATCTGTAGTAGTTTACAATACTTGCAAACCTCTACAAAACGGGTTGTATCCGTAGTTTCACCAAGATCAGGTTTCTCATCTTAATCCTTATACTACAGACCTATTTGGGTTATCATTTAAGGCATGATCCACTTGTATATCACATATACATGCTTAAGTTCACATAAAATAACCAAGGAGCTTTGTTTATTGGATATGAGTAAATGTCAGAATTAAATAACACTTATTTTATTCATTAAACAATGTGTATCTTTATAAAACAATGAGACTCCGGGAGAATTAGGACACCAATCCTAACATAAGACTCATTGAGCAGAGTTGTAAGGTTGTAATCAACCCTGTTTAGAACAGCGTAACTTACAAAATGTCGGAAGCTTTCTGGCAACATCTCCAGAATTATGCTAACTTCGTTGGCCTCATCAATCCTTGACTCGTTTATCTCCGCCACATTAAAGTGGACCATCATGTTCAGAACATGTTCATGAACAGATATACCCTCCTTTATCTTGGAGTTGAAAATGAACTTAAGAGCGTCATGCCTGAGCTGCGCGGATAGTTGTCCGAACATTCCCCTCAGGGACTCCATGATCTCACGTGCAGTGACCATGGGCTCATGCTTCTTGGCCAAAACATCATTAAGGCTGGCCAAGATATACGCTCGGGCCTTCTCGTTCGCCCGTGTCCATTTCTTGTATGCCTCTCGAACATTTCAAGCAGCGTTTTGAGGTGAAATAGGAGGACACTCCTCCATAAGGACGAACCTGAGGTCATCGATGATAAGTATCGTGTTTATAGTGTTTTTCTGACTAGCGTAGTTTTCGCCAGTCAGTTTGGTGGTTAATAGAGCTAAAGTAGTGGTTGTCATTTATAAAAGTTGCTGAAAACAAGAACAAACTTAATGAGTCTACTTGCATTACCACTTTTAACACCAATTAGGTTTTAGCAAAATAGTTTTATTGTACCCTAAGTGACATCTATTTTGCAATGATGCCCCAGCAAGGCAGGACAAAAGTCACCACTGGGGTGATCAAGTGCCCCTTCATTGGGATGAGACATTCTCAACCATTAGACAGAAACAACTCCTTGTAATTGATTCTAACAGTCACCATTGTTCGGTCCAGAATTTGTTAACATCCTTAACAATTCCACATAAGTGTAACCCTTCATTTTAGACCCTTAGAGTCCCCCCTAATGCACCCACCGTAGGGAAAAAGCAAATTAGGACAAGAGACTAAAGCAACCCTATTCATTTCTGGAGATCAAATAAAGAGTTGTGCAAATACAACCATCCTTTAGGGGGACACTCCCAGGGTACCTCGAGGCAATGCACGAAAATGTAATCCAACCTAATGAGAGAGACCGTGGGATATGTTGTCACACATCCCGCTCCCACTTACTATGAATATTGTCTCCATTCACCTTGGTATTGACCTACCCAAATACCATCCTATATGGGGGACACTCTCAAGGTGCCTCGAGGCCGAGGATAGTTCTCACGGTGTGAATTTTCATATACCTCAAGTAACCCCCCCCCACCCCCCCCCCCGCGACTCAATGTTCTACCAAGGGTTTTATTAAATTAGTAAATCTGGCTATTGATTTTAACTAAGTAGGTGTCTAATTTGCTAAAAGAAAACACCTGTTTTTTATAATTAAACAAGTTTGATTCAAGTCTTCTTAAACACTTTAACAAACTATCATCAAATTTGCATGCATGCAACATATCTATCTAATTCACCTTTCCAGGTAGAGGTGCTCCGCTTCCGTCAGCTTAAATACCCCAGCCTAGCCAGAACCCACCTTAGATAAAATGTTCCTTATAGATAGATTTGGTATATATTTAATCTTTTATTAATCAATTTAATCCTATTAAACCAAATTAAAAGATTAAACTTAGGTTTCTAATCTCATTATAACCATGGTCTTAGGTCTATCTCAATCAAATTTTAAAACTCTTTTAAAACATGATTAAAGTCGATGTTTGCATGCATGTCTTTCTTATTAATTTATAATTCTAATTTCATTAATTATAATACTTATAAAAAATAAAACAACTAAAATCAACCACATTGCTAAGCTAGAAATACAAAGATTTATAACTTTTATAAATTAACCTAAGTGTCATGCTTCATGCAATGTTCATTCATTACTATATATAACTTTTATATTTACAAGTAATGAACTAAGAATATATGCTCTCATACGCCCTTATACTATAACACTTATAATATAAAGATGACACATGAATATGCTTAATGCATGCATATATTATAACTCTTATATTATATGATGCATGAGCATGCTTTAAAGTAATTTAATCATGCAAGCTACTATATTATAACATTTATAATATAAAAATGATGCATGAAAAATGCATAACCTATGGTGGGTTTTTAAGACTATATGTCATACATTATGGCATATAATTAAACATACATCTCATGTACATTCAAGAAAAAAAATGATGGACCGAGATAATTAGCCTTAAAACCGGAAATAAAAGCTTTCTATTACATAAAGCACTGAGTCAACCAGTTCAAACAGGCGAACCGGGTCTTGAACCACTGGGCGAAGCCTCGTCACTTGATCGTGTAACAGCTCTTTGTGTTCATCGAGTAATGTTGATCGAGTATAAACAATCGTGTAGCATGGATCGAGTGCCTTTGAACTATGCGATGAAGCATGAAGGCCAGGCAATCGTGTAGCGCACATCGAGCAACACATGCCTAAACGATCGAATAGACAAAGACTACGTGACAAAGCATGATTGTCCAAACGATCGAGGAGCAACTGTCGAGTATCGCATACCAAGTGATCAAGTAGCTAGTGACTATGCGATGAGCATGTTGGCCTACTCGATCATTTAGTGTGCGCGCATGCCATGCATCGAGTATCACATAGTCAGCGATCGTTTACCCCAAGTGTCTACGCGATCGAGTATCCAATGCAATACGATCGAGTAAACTCTTTACTCTCGATCGCGTAGCATTAGCTAAGCGATCGTTTAGTAAATACTACACGACCGAGTAGAACTTTTCTATATGATCGCATAGCCAAATCTAAACGATCGTTTAGCCTAGGCTACACGATGCGACCAATCTTTGGTCTTCTTCCTCGAAGAGAACAGTATCTCCATGCATCTGAAGCTTCATCACGAACGACTCAAACAAAAACCAAAACTTGAATACATACTCGATAATAAGTTAATTATGCCCAAAAACACATGGGCCCTTACAAATTAATCAATCCCACCAAGATTGTAAATGAGATTCTATACATCAATCAAATTTGGAATATCAGAACAACCTGGCTCTTATACCAATTGAAGGAACTCTAAATCTAGAGAACTAATGAGCAGAAGCAAATCGTTCCAAACTACATTATGAAATAATATAAACATTTATAATCAAACAAACAGATTCTGCATTAAGGATAAAATTACAGCATGCTTCTAAAATAAATACAAAGGGATCGAGTAGAATACCTTTGTAGAACCCTTTCTTCTAGTATTTCCTCGATCAAACTCGAACGCGTTGAACAACACAAACGCAACGAACAATTCAGCAAACAGCATGAATTGGAAGATCCTTGATCACCACCAAATATAACTCGATCCTCGATCAGAACTGGACACCACCACTTGATTGCCTTGGTATTCTCGGTGTGAGAATCCAGGAGGTGTGGGCTCTCTATAAATTTGGGTAGAGGGATGGAAGAACTAGACGATCGAGTATGCAACAGAAGGAAGAAGTCTATCGTATAGACTTGATACTCAATCGTATATGTATAAGCGAGTAACTATCGCATAGAAAACACGATACTCTTATCGTTTACTCTCTCAATAAGTAATCTGATTACTTGAGTGTGTAGCGTGTGGAATGCAAATGAAAAACTATTTTTCAACTTTTATCCATGAATTAGCCATAAAACTATCTAAAACCACCCACTAAGGTGGTTATTTGATAAAATGAATTATTAATTATCTCATAACTAATATATTATAAATAAATATAATAACTAATTTATCATCTTATATTTATAACCTATAGTTTTAATATTACATCATATGCAACATATAAACCATAGTTCTTTTTCTCCTTTATGGCATTTGATATAAATCATATTTATATGAATTCTTCCAATCAAATAATGTATCAATTACATCATATATAATTGAACTAATTTAATTATATCATATATAATCGAATTCCCTCTTTTTAATTTGAACATTTCAAATTAACCCAAAAACCTATTCACAACATGAATTCATTGAGCTACATAGGGGACCTAATGGACCTGTAGCTTGAAGCTTCAACGGTACGTGAATAAATGACTAAACTCTTTAATCACGATATCTACAATTCGTTAACTATCGGGCACTCCACTAAAGACCGATAGTTGCACTCTTCGCAATACAGATATGTTTCTGTGTCCATCAGATATAACCAATCAACAGTACGATGACCCTTCACAAATCGCTCGTAAGTACAACTAGGCCAATTTACTATTTTGCCCCTATAATTACATTTAACTACTTAAGTACCATTGATTCCTCTAATGAACAATCAATCATAGTCCCACTATGACCAAACCCTTCTCGAGCCAAGAGAAGGTGTGGCACCACATTATTCAAGCCCTGGAACCAGCCCTTAAAGGAGCAATTTATCTACTTACCCTTGCTTCGGGGAAGGAGTGAATTCTGTTTTATGTAGCTGAGTTCCTAGCTCCTAAATTAGACAAATTCCTAAAGTGGTAAGTTTGAGTCGGCGATCTGGCCACTTGCACCCATGCAAATCAAAGGACCGCCCTCATAGCAAGAGTTCACAACTCACTCAGGATTAAGGTCATGTTACCTATGGTTATCCTAGTGAAATGAAAGTCTCTGTCATGACGACGTTATATAACGAGACTAAACATTTCATGGTCCAATCTTATACAAACTTCTTTATATAGAGTATCTTCACTCGCATGTCTATTACACGAATGATCAGGATCAGACCATTTGTTTACAACATTTGTAACACCTACAAAGCAGGCCACACTCGTTATGTCACCAGGATAAGGTTTCCCTCCTTTATCCATGTACTATGGACCATTTAGGTTATCACTTAAAGCACGATCTACTTGTATGTCTCCACATACATGCTTAAGTTACAACGACAACCAGGGATCTTAGTTTATTAGTTTGTGGTTAATGCAACTAAAATATCTCATATTTCATAGACTGAAGTGAATAAAATATCTCATATTATATATCACAAAACTATTTGTTCATACAGGTGTTTACAAACTACAGGACCCTACGAGATTTAGGGCATCAATCCCAATATAAGGGACCTTTTGTCTAAGGCTGGTTCTGGCTAGATTGGGGTACTTAAGTCGATGGAAATGTCGCACCCCTACCTAGGAACCTATCTGGAAAGGTGAATTAGATAGATTTGTTATATGCATGCAAGTTTGATGAAAGTTCATTAAAGAATTTGATGGGATTTGAATCAAAGTTGTTTAATCATCAAAGACATGACTTGTTTTTTAGCAAATAAAACAAACACTTAGATAAAATCAATAGCCGAATTTTCCTAAGTTAATTAACTCTAGGTAGAACACTCAGTGGTAGGAAAATGTAGTATTTGATACTTCACTTTTACCTCTACTTCATTTTTACCTCTACACGTTTCTCCCTAAAAGTTCACACCATGAGATCTACTCTCGACCTCGAGGCACCAAGGGTGTCCCCCTATGGGTGGCATTTGGGTAGGTCAATACCAAGGTGAATGAAGAGAGTGTTTATAGTAAGTGGGAGTGGGACTGTGACAACATATCCCTTGGTCTATCTCATTAGGTTGGATAAAGTTTTATGCATCGCCTCGAGGCATCGTGGGTGTCCCTCTAAAGGATGGTAGTTTTGCATGACGCTTTATTTGATCTCCAGAAATGGATATGGTTGATTTAGTCTCATGTTTCAATTGGCTTTTCCCTAAGGTTGGCTCATTGGCATGGGACTCTAGAACCTAAAATGAGAGGTTACACTTATACAGAATTGTTAAGGATGTTAACAAATTCTAGACCGAACAATAGTGACTATTGGTTACAGTTACAAAGAGTTGTTTCTGTCTAATAGTTGAGTGTCTCATTTCAGTGAAGGGGCACTTGATCACCCTACGGTGACTTTTGTCCTGCCTCTTTGAAGCATCATTGCAAAATAGATGCCACTTAGGGTACACTAGACTATTTTGATAAAACTTGATTGGTTTTCTAAAAGTGGTTTAATGCAAGTAGACTAAATTAAATTTGTTCTTTTTCAATAATTTAATATGGCTACAGCGACTCTTAGTTTACTTGCCGCCAATAAACTAACTGGCGAGAATCATTGACGACTTACATTTCGATGACTTAATCATCAATACGATTTAATCATCGATGACTTACATTTCGTCCTAATAGAAGAGTGTCCTCCTATTCCACCTCCTACTACTCCTCAAAACGTTTGAGAAGCATACGAGCACTCGACAAGGGCAAAAAAGAAGGTCCGAGCGTATATCTTGGCAAGCCTTAACGAAGTCTTGGCAACAAGCATAAGCCCATGCTCACCGTCCATGAGATCATGGAGTCCCTGAAGGGAATGTTTGGACAACCGTCTGCACAGCTCAAACACGACGCTCTTAAGTACATCTTCAATGCCCATATGCAAGAGGGGGCATCTATTCAAACACGTTCTCAACATGATGATCCACTTCAACGTGGCAGAGATGAACGGGTGATGACATACAGATAAGCATGTCATCTTAGTCCTTTTTCTTAGAATTATGAAGGTTGTTAGGCAGAAATTGCGTCGATCATGCTAAGAATTCATGAGAAAAGAAGTTTACGTCAATCAGCATGTCGAATCTCAGCTAACCCATTACTTTACGTTAATTATGCATTCAATGTTTTATTTTTGTAGCCAATGCAGGAAATGAACGCAAACGCGGAAACCGAACCATCGCATAGACGACTGCATGTGGGAAACACTCCATCACAAGGCAAACGCATGAATGTTGCGGTAATTAGCCGTATGCGTCCATCGCATAGGAATTGCGCTCGTCAAGCGATTGCAGTCATCATATAGAGTTGTAATGTTAAGTGAATGTGGCCATTGAATGACTGCAGCTATGCGACAGCGCATTCTAATGGGATCAACGCAAAGTTGGTGGAATGAACGCATCAACACATCTACCTCGAGAAAATCCAAAGTTGATGCTGACATTTCACCTACCACGCCGTTGGAGGCAGAGTTTCAGAAAGGACTAACGCGTCGAACGTCATTCTCAGAGTAGTCCAAATAATGGTGTGGCAATCCAAACTCTATAAATAGAAGCCGATAAGCTCAAATTCATTTTATCCAAGGTTTTCGCCTAAGGTTTGCCTATGGCGGATCCTTGCGATCCAGACAAACACATGAGAAGACGGCTGAGAGTTGTTCACCTCCTTCATCCATTCCTAGTGACGACCGGAGCCTTCGACCAAAGTTAGATCTCGAGAGAGTCAGCTCCTCCGCCCATCCATGGCACCACCAACAGCCTTGATGTACATCTGCTGGAAGCAAAGTTTTTCTTCCAACCGGTCATTTCTTTTTCCTTTCTTTTTCTATATTGTATTGTATGGCATTTTGGAATTAAGAAATTAATACAATGTGTTTTTCAATGCATTTCTCTATTCCTTCGACTTCATCTCCATCTTCTTGCTTAGCATCTTTACTTTCATTGCAACACTTAGTGGGACTGCTTGGATATTGGATACTTAGTCACGTGGATTAAGGATATGAAGCATGTAGCAAACCACTGAGAGGCATGCGTTGCACGAGTATGTGAGTAATCTTATTTGTTTAGTGTGAAGCTGCTGTAACGCCTGTCTATAGGCTAACGCATTGCTTGTCTATGAGTGAAGTAAAAAATAATCAACTGTCCGGGAGTGTAAGTGGTTGGACGCATTAAGCAAGGTATGTGTTGTTCACTAGGGATAGTAACAACTATAGGTCAGTGAAGTTTATGCGATTTTCTTGCATTATGTATGCTTCATTCATCTATTAGGGATACTCGGAAGGGTAGTCTAAGGACAGGATCTAGGCTTGGGAAGGTCAGGTCAGAATCTAGGCTTGGGAGAGCCAGATTAGATCACATAATACAAGAGATAGACGCTTAGGAATGAGCACTATTTGTTATTAACGCATCGCATGCATCCTAAAGATAGGATACGATTGAATGCGGTCACCTTGC
This sequence comes from Benincasa hispida, assembly GCF_027475165.1. NCBI lineage: Eukaryota > Viridiplantae > Streptophyta > Magnoliopsida > Cucurbitales > Cucurbitaceae > Benincasa > Benincasa hispida. Next base: position 94,286,467 of record NC_143486.1, read on the forward strand.
TTTCATACATTTTGCATCATCGCATAGGACAAGAGTAGAGACTTAGGAATAAGCTATATGGACACTTTGCGTTTAATACATGCGTCCTAGAATTAAGAGCACCACATTTCCATTGGAAAATAACTTGTCGTGTATGGTTGTAGCATGATTGCATGGATTGCATTGACTAGGGTTGCCCTTGCGATCACTCTTAAGTTTTGCAATGAAAACATCTCTGCATTTTATCTATTTTCCCACACATTTATTTCATGTCATGGTTTGTCGCATCTCTACCTTTCATATATATTCTCATTGCGTTGTCTGATAAATAGGAGTAGGATTAACATAGCAACATCCCCTCCATTCTTTTATTCAAACTACTGCATGCACATCACCGCAAACATATAGCTACAAGTCCATGTGTTCGACCTCGGATTACTCGAGAAACTTGCGTTCATGTTATACTTGGCGTGAACGCAAGAAAACTTGTGGTAGGACGCATGGTCATCGCATACTTTCGTTAACGCAGTTTTCATTCCAACGCATGACCATCGACGCATGATTATCACATATCTTAGGAACATGCTTCGCACACCACGTCCAAGGGAAGTTGGTTGTCGATAAAATTGACTTCTAATTTTTCGTCACCAACGGGTCAAGCATTGATAAGGATAGCCAGGTTAGCATCATTCTGGAATCTTTACCAAAAAGTTTCCTACACTTTTGTAGCAATGCTGTTTTGAACAGGATTGACTACAACTTGACTACCCTACTCAACAAGCTGCAGACTTTCCAATCATTGTTGAAAAGTAAGGGGAAGAAGGGTGAAGCAAATGTTGCTTCATCTTCTAAAAAGTTTCATAAAGGCCCGACCTCCGAAACTAAGTCTGTACCTTCTTCCTCCAGCACCAAAAAGTGGAAGAAGAATAAGGGTGGAAAGGGGAAGGTTACTGCTAATCAAGAGTTGTTGCTCCAAGGGTAGACAACCTGTCAGGGTTGACAAAGGAAAGTGTTTCTATTGCAACCAGGATGGACACTAGAAGAGGAACTGCCCAAGATATTTGGCAAAAAATAAGAAGGGCAAACAAGATAAATATGATTTGCTTGTCTTGGAAACTTATTTAGTGAAGAATGATGATTCTGCCTGGATTATTGACTTTGGGGCCACTAACCATGTTTGTTCTTCATTTCAAGGAATTAGTTTTTGGCGGCATCTTGATGTTGGAGAGCTGATGATGCAGTTGGAACCGGACACGTCGTCTAAGCTATGACAGTGGTGTTGGGATTGATGCCCTAAAGTCTCATGTTCTGTAGTTTGTAAATAGTTTGTACGAACGCTTGTGATGTATATAATATATGATATATTACTTCACTTCTTGATTTTGCTCAGTTAATTGTTTTATTTGCTTTACCACAAACCAATAAACCTAAAATCCCTGGTTATCTGGATGTAACTTAAGCATGTATGTGGTGACATACAAGTAGATCATGTCTTAAGTGATAACCAAAATAGTCTATAGTATATGGATATAGAAGGGAAACCTTATCCCGGTAACACTACAGATACAGCCCGCTTTGTGGAATGGTCACAAGTGTTGTGACTTATCACAGATGGTCTGATCCTGATCATTCGTGTAGGGGACATGCGAGCGAGGGCGTCCTATACAAAGAGTTTGTGTAAGACCTGACCACGAAGTGTTAACGTCTCGTTATATAACACCATTCATGACAGAGACTTCACTTCACTAGTATGACCATAGGTAACATGACCTTAATCCTAAGTGAGTTTGGAACTCCTGCCATTGAGGGTGTTCCTTTGATTTGCATGGGTATGAGTGGCCAGGTCGCCGACTCAAACCTACAATTTTGGGGATTCGTCTGATTTGGGAGTTGGGAACTCAGCTACACAAGATGGAATTCACTCATTCCCCAATGCAGGGGCAAATAGATAGATAACTCTCTTAAGGGCTAATTCCAGGGCTTGAACGATGCAGCGCCACATACATTTTCTTGGCCTAAGAGGTGTTCATACATAGTTGGACTATGTTGTATTGTTTATTAGAGGAATCAATGGTACTTAAGAAGTGAGATGTAACTACAGGTGCAAAACGGTAAATTGGCCCAGCTGTACTTACGAGCATCTGTGAAGGGTCATCGTACTTATGATTAGTTATATCCGATGGACACAAAAATATATCTGTTGTTAGAAGAGTTCAGCTGTTGGTCTTTGGTGGAATATCTGGCAGTTAATGGATGGTGGATCTCGTGATTAAAGAGTTTAGTCGGCTATTCACATACCGTTGGAGCTTGGAGCCACAATTCCAAAAGGTCCCCTTAGTAGCTTGTATAAAGTCGAGAATCAGTTTTTGGGTCAGTTTGAAATGTTCAAATTGTAAGAGGGAGTTCGATTATATACGATATAATTGAACTGGTTAATTATATATGATATAATTAACTAAATGTATGAGATACATTATTTTGGAGGAAATTGGATATAAATATGATTTATATCAAGTAGAGGAGAAATTACTATAGTAGATATATGATATCAAACTATAGGTTAAAAATATAATATGATTATATTCATTAATTAATTTAAATAGGTGATTATGAAATAATTGTCCGATAAATTCTCCTAAATTGTGCGAAAGTAGGAAGATTGAATTTGATTCTTGTAACTGAATTATAAAATGAAATTTGGTTTCATTTTGTAAAGAGTTCGAGAAAAATTTTGCTCATGGTGTGAAAACCTCACGATTGCTTAGTTGAGAGCCTATACAATAGCGCCCATCGCCTAAACAATCGCACACTCGCACACTAAACGATCGCATGCGTTCTCTAAGCGATCGCTCACCTTCTCTAAATGATCGCCTAGTGCGTCGAGCTTTTTTAAATGATCGCTTATTAATTATTAGGCGATCGCTTAGTAAAACCTACACGATCGTGTACCTTTCTCTAAGTGACAAGCACTCGACCATACGATAGTCACCTACTATCTCCCACTTGCTTGTTCGTTCTACACGATCGTCTTTTCCTCCTCCCTCTACCAATTTCATTAAAGTCCATGCTTTGGATTCTCCCTTCGAGAATACCAAGGGCTTCAAGTGGTGGTGTCGTCCCCAATTACTGTTTTTTCGTGCGCTGCCGTTCGTGTAGACGATCGTGGTGCTACTAGGCAACTGATTACTGGGCGATAAGGACCATAGAGGAGTCGCTTCTGCTGGATTGAGTTTAAAGTAAAGATAGATAGCCTTCAACTGGTACGTTTACTCAATCTGTTGTATTTTATTTGTCAAAGCATGTCGATAAATAGTGTGAAAATGCATATCTATTTGTTAGAATGTGTGTGTGGTAATTCGGTCACAATGAAATAGGAAAGATCCGAACGTGCTCATGGATACTCTTGTTTAAGAGTTCCTTCAATATGTAGATTATATCATACTCATTGGAAATGATGTAGGTTTACTGACTACAGTTAAGAACTGGTTAGCGACCCAATTTCAAATGAAAGATTTGGAAAAGGTTTAGTTTGTTCTAGGTATTCAGATCTTTCGAGATCGAAAGAACAAAATTCTAGCACTGTTTCAAGTGTCGTATATTGACAAGATGCTTGTCAAGTATTCGATGCAGAACTCCAAGAACAACTTATTGCCTTTCAGGCACGGAGTTACTTTGTCTAAGGAACAGTGTCCTATGACACCTCAAAAGGTTGAGGATATGAGACGGATTCCCTATGCATCTGTCATGGCCAGTTTGATGTATGTGATGTTATGTACTAGACTTGACATCTACTACGCAATGGGGATATTCAGTAGATATTAATCTAATCCAGGCTTATATCACTAGACAACCGTCAAGAACATCCTCAAGTATCTACGAAGAACGAGGGACTACATGCTTGTGTATGGTTCTAAGGATTTGATCCTTATGGGATACACGGACTCTGATTTTCAGACTGATAGGGATTTTAAGAAATCCACATCAGGATCAGTGTTCACTTTTAATGGAGAGACAGTAGTATGGCGAAACACCAAGCAGGGGTGCATTGCAGACTCCACTATGGAGGTTGAGTATGTAGCGGCTTGTGAAGCTGCTAAGGAGGTTGTTTGGCTCAGAAAATTCTTGATTGATCTGGAAGTGGTTCCAGACATGTCAAAGCTCATCACACTTTATTGTGATAATAGTGATGTTGTGGTTAATTCCTGAGAGCCTAGGAGTCATAAGCGCAACAAGCACATAGAGCGAAAGTATCATCTTATCCTAGAGATTGCATCGAGGGGGCATGATTGTCACGAAGATAGCTTCGAAGCACAACGTTGCTGATCCATTTACAAAGGCCCTTACGGGTATAGTATTTGAGGATCACCTGCAGAGTATGGGTCTGTAGGACAGACCACGGTTGGACTAGGGCAAGTGAGAGATATTGTACTTGGGCGTGTTATGCCCTAGTTTATTGCTTTGTGTACTTTGTATTTTGTTTATATTGTACACCCCACTAGCTTTAGGTCAAGTAGAAGATTGTTGGGATTGATGCCCTAAATCTCATAGGGTACTATAGTTTGTCAACACTGTATGAACAAACTCTTGTGTGATTAATAAAATATATGGTATTTTATTCACTTTATCTATTTTAGTTGCATTAACCACAAACCAATAAACTAACATCCAAGGTTATCATTGTAACTTAAACATGTATGTGGAGATATATAGGTGGATCATGTTTAAGTGATAACATAAATGGTCTGTAGTAGATGGATAAAGTTGGGTATCTTATCCTGGTGACACTACGAGTATGGTCCGCTTTGTAGGTGTTACAATTATTGTAAAGTACTACAAATGATCTGATCCTGATCATTCATGTATTAGATATGCGAGTGGGGATGTATACAAAGGAGTTTGTATAAGACCGAACCATGAAATGTTTAGTCTCATTATATAACACCATTCATAATAGAGACTTACATTTCACCAAGATGACCATAGGTAACATGACCTGAATCCTGAGTGAGTTGTGAACTCTTACCTATGAGGGCGGTCCTTTGATTTGTATGGGTGAGAGTGGCAGATCGTCGACTCAGCAAGCCTACCATTTTGGGGATTCGTCTGATTGGGAAGCTAGGAACATAACTACACAAGATGGAATTCACTCATTTCCTAAAGTAGGGGTAAGTAGATAAATTGTTCCCTTAAGCGCTGATTCTGGGTCTTGAACAATGTGGCGCCACACCCTCTCTTAGCCCGAGAGGGGTTTAGTCATAGTGGGACTATGATTTATTATTCATTAGAGGGATCAGTGGTACTTAAGGAGTTAGATGTAACTATAGGAAAAAAACTGTAATTTGGCCCAGCTGTACTTACGAGCGATTTGTGAAGGGTCATCATACTGTTGATTGATTATATCTAATGGACACAGAAATATATCCGTAGTGCGAAGAGTGCAGCTGTCGATCTTTAATGGAGTGCCCGACAGTTAACAGATGGTGGATAATGTATTTAAAGAGTTTAATTAATTATTCATTTACCTTTGGAGCTTCAAGCTACAGGTTCATAAGGTCCCCCTTAGTAGCTCAAAAGGATTTAGTTGAGAATAAGTTTTTTTTAGTTAATTTGAATTGTTCAAATTAATAAGAATGATTTAATTATATATGATATAATTAAATTGATTCAATTATATATGATATAATTGTCATAATGTATTTGATACATTATAGGTTAATGGGAGGAAATAAATATTTGAATGAGATTCAAATATATTTTTTATGAATATGATTCATAGTTTTTAAATTTAATATAAATATGATTTATATTAAATGCCATAAAATAGAGAAAAGAAACTATAGTTTATATTGTATATGATACAATATTAAAACTATAGGCTATATGTTATATTTGATATAACATATAATTTAATATAAATATAGTATGATAAGTTAGTTATCATATTATTTTATTATTATTTGAATAATAACTTCCTTCTTTTCTTCCAACCACATTAGTGGGTGGTTATTGATTTTGTGGCTAGAGAAATAAAAGAAAAGTGTTTTTTTTCTTCTTCTTCCTCTATGATTGAACGTTGCAATTTGCTGAACGATTGAGTGACAGAAAAGTTCTGTGTTCTTGTTTGTGAGAGAACTCTCAATCTCCTTCATCCACCCAAACTATCCCTCCGAACCAAAATAGTCAGAGCCCACCACTCTTAGGTTCTCACCCCGTGAATATCAAGGACCCTTTATGATCGTGTCCAAGTTTCTGTTCGAGGATTCTTGAAGAAGGTTTTCAAGAAGATGCTGAGTTCGTGGTTGTTCGAGGGATATGTGAAGAAAAAGGTTCTTCAAAGGTAAATATATCTTGAATCCTTTTTCTGTAAAAATCATGTTGTAATTTATTTTGAATGCATATATCTATTGTATGTTTATTGTAAATTATGTTTTCAATAATTAATGGAATTTGGATGATCCGCTTCCACTCAAGGATCTCCTTCATAACGAGTTCCTTCAGCTCGTTGTGTTCAAATTAATTGTTTTCTTATTCTCCTATAATTCTCTTACAATAAAATAAATTTATTTTATTGTATTTTCTCAATATATTAATTTTTATTATTTTTCTTTATTTAATTTATGATTAATCAGTGCATTCAAAATATTGATATTTTTGTTTTATCAATATAATTTTTTTATATAAAAGAAGTTAAAAAAAAATAAAGATATAGTTTTTACATATGTATATTATATGAAAAAAAATATTGTAAAAATAGTTCTATTTTATAGAAATAAATATATAATTAAAAAAACATCAAAATTTATTTTTATTTTTTAAAAACAGAAAACAAAAACATAATCATCAAACATGTTTTTTTTCAATTAATAAAAAATATAAACTAAAAATATTTACCAAATAAGTTAAAAAAAAAAAAAAGCAAAAACAAAAATAATAGCCAAACACGTATAGTCTTTGTCTTTTCAAAAATTGAAAATTAAAAAGCAAATGATTATTAAAATATAACTTAATTATTTGTTCCAAATATACCTTATGTATCTCTGTTTGATTTTACTAACATTCTATCATCAAAAGAATCTATAAACCATATAGGATGTTATATGTTTTATGTATACATCTATTTTTTCTAGGTAAATTCTGATTAATCCATATATCAAGTGTTTGTGTTACGTCGCCATTTTAATCATTTGTCTAGTCACGACTTCTCATAGGTAGTGTGGGCCTAAACTTAGATGGTCTTTGATCCTAAACAATTGGATTTGGGTTTGGGCTAAACTAATTAATGAGTTTATTTCATGAGTAATGACATAGTCAACCAAATTTAAATGCCCATTTTGAACTAGGGCAGTTGTGATATATAGCTTCATTTGAAGATTCATTTGGAAATTTGGCAAAATCGATTAGGATTTTGAAATATAGTAAAGGGCCGTTTTTTTTCACGTTTTCAAGCTTTTGCAAAATTCTAAAATACTCTCATCTTGTCCTCTCGTTCTGAAGTTACTTCCTCGAACTGATGATTATGCCATAAAACTTTCACTAGTGTTATCTCCTTATTGCGCAAAGTTTTCACTTTCCTTACAAGAATTTGAGTATGTCTCTCTTCATAGCTCAAATTCCCATTCAACTATAAGGGCTTGAAGTCTATCACATGAGATGGATCTGTCACATAATTCCTTAACATCGATATATGAAAAACATTGTGAACTGCAAAAAGAGAGGTGGTAAGACTAAACAATAAGCCACAAGGTTGATCCAATCTAGGATCTCAAATAGCCTAATGAAACGTGGACTTAGCTTCCCTTTTCTACCAAACCTCAGGATACCTTTCCTAGAAGCTACTTTCAAGAATACTTTATCACCCACTTCAAATTCCATATTTTTACGCCTAACATCGACGTAACTTTTCTGTCTACTCTGAGTTGTTTGCATCTGTACTCTAATCTTCTATATTGCTAGTAAGCTTTAGAACCTTTGTATTTTTCCTAAACCTTAAATTAAATATAATGAACTTTGGGGGGAAATTGTTGAAATACAAGAAAATATGGAAGGAAAAGAAAATTTTGGCTAAATGTTGAACTCGAGAGGCATGAAGGATTTGAGATTTTTTGGGGAATTTAATTTGAGAAAATAGTTAATGGTGGTAATAATCTAAAAGTTGAAGCTAAGATGGATGTGGCTAAGTTTGGCGCTTTGCATGTGTTGGGTTTTATGCCCTAAAACTCGTAGATAGTAGGTGTTATTAATTGACCGTCATCAATAAAGAGTTATAGATGCTAATTCAGGGATAAGATTGGGTACCTTATCCTGGTAACACCATAAATATGGTCCACTTTATATTTGATATAAACGCAATGATCCAACGTGTTCATGTAGGTGATATGCGAGTTAGGGTATCCTATGTAATGAATTTGCATAAGACCGAATCGCGAAATAGTAACCACTAGGTGTAACACCGTTAACTAGTTAGGTTCCTATTTCAATTGGATGACCTAGGCAACTTAGTCTTAATCCTAAGTATATTATGAACTCCTGTTCACGGATTTTTTGGGATTGGTATCCTAATTCTCCAGAGTTAGTCTCATAGTTTGTAATATACACATTGTTATGAATAAAATAACAGTTATTTCATCCTGGCATTTACTCATATCCAATAAACAAAGCTCCATGGTTATCGTATGTAAACTTAAGCATGTATATGGGATATACAAGTGGATCATGCCTTAAGTGATAACCTAAATAGGTCTGTAGTATGAGGATTAAGGTGGGATATCTGATCCTGTTGACACTACGAATACGGCCCGCTTTGTAGAGATTTGCAAGTGTTGTGAACTATTACAGATGGTAGATCCTGACCATTCATATGGAAACATGTGAGCGGAGGTGTCCTATGCAAAAGATTTGTATAAGATCGGACCATAAGATGATTCGTCTCTGTATATAACGTCGTTGATACTGGAGACTTACATCTCACCTAAACGACCATAGGTGACATGACCTCAATGCTAAGTATTTTGAAAACTCCTGCCTTTGAGGGCGGTTCTTTAATTAGTATGGGTGAGAGTGGCCAGATTGTCAACTCAACATACCTACCTTTTTGGGGACTTGTCTAATTTGGAAGCTGGGAACTCAGTTACATAAGATGGAATTCACTCCTTTCCTAAAACAGAGGTAAGTAGATAGATTGCTCCTTTAAGGGCTGATTTCGGGGCTTGAACATAGTGACCATAGTTTCTCTTTGGAAGAGAGGACTCAGTCATAGTAGGACTATGACCTATATTCATTAGAGAAATCAGTAATACTTAAGAAGTTAGATGTAACTACGGGGGCATAACGGTTATTGGTCGAGTTGTCCTTACAAGCGATCTATGAAGGGTTATCGCACTGTTGATTGGATAAGATTGACACAAATATATCTATAGTAAAAAGAGTTTAGTTGTCGGTCTTTAGTGGAGTGCCTGGTAGTTAACGGATGGTGGATCTCGTGACTAAAGAGTTTAGTCAGTTATTCACGTACCGTTGGAGCTGCGAGCTATAGGTCCATAAGGTCCCTTGGTAGCTCAATGGATTTAAGTTGAGGATCAGTTGTTGGTGTTGATTTGAAATGTTCAAATTGACAAGAGGTAATTCGATTATATATGATATGATCGGTATGATGTATGAGATACATCTAGTGGAGGGTTAATGTAAATGAGATTTACATTAAGAACCATGGAATAGAAAAAGAGCTATGGTTTATATGTTTCATGAGATAAAATAATAAAATTATAGGTTATAAATATAATATGGTAAGTTGGTTATCATTTATATTTATAATAATATTAATTATTGGATAATTATCTCTTTTTCTCTAATAACCAATTGAGTGGGGGTTATTGGTGGTTTCTTGGCAACCATGAGATAAAAAGAAAAATGTTTTCCTAATTTTAGTAAGTTTTGCAAATGTTGTTTTGAGATTTCCATTCTCGAAAAGTTCTCACGAAAAGGTTGTCAAGTAAAAGAGATTTACTAAACGACAGCTTGGAGAGACTAGACGATCGTGGAGAGTTTCTATACGATAGACTCTCAGCTGGCCGATGATCTAAACGATTGCATACCTTTTGCTAGACGATCGCATACCTTTTGTTAAACGATTGGGTATCATCCTATACGATAAGCTTTGACATCTCCCACTTGCTCAATCATTTACACGATTGTTCTTCTCCGATCTCTGCCTCTAACCAAGTCCTCACAAAGCCCACACGCTAGATTCTCACACCGAGAATACCAATGTAACCTTTTTGGTGGTGTCATACTCAACTCGACATAGTCGAGGTTCTGTGGAGGTCGTTCATGGTATTTGGGGTGTTCGTGACTTGGAGATCGCGGTGTTCAAGTTCGCTGTGATCGTGCAGTGTAAAGTTCATGGTGTACGAGTGTTCAAGTGTTGCAGTGTTGCTGATTGTTCGAGTGTTCGTGATCAAGGGTGTTAAAGATGATTATTCAAAAGTATGTCAATTCTTTCCCTTGATCTTTAAAAAAGTATGCTGTAATTTCTGTTTTCCGCATAGCCTGGTATTTCCATTTGTGTACTGTAAATGTTAATGTTCATATACAATTGAAATTTGGAACGATCCTTCAGCTACTCATGGAAATCCTCATGTCTGATTTCCTTTAGGATTGTCCTTTGATTTGTATGGGTGAGTGATAGCTTGTAGAAATACAAGCTATTGCAGCCTTTTGCTTAGAATATGAGGGTTGACGAGCAGAAAATGCGTTAATTTTGCTAAGAATTTATGTGGAATAATGAGTTTGCGCCGATCAACATTGATAATCCTCGCTAACCTTATATCATGTGCTATTTTGCGTCAAAATGTCTATTTTGTAGTTATCGCAGGAATCGATTGCATGCGTTAATCTTAAATCATCGCAAAGTTGATCGCATGCATTGATCTTAATGAAAACATGTCGGTCACATGAAATGCCGCAACTTCAGTGATAACCATGATAGGAGAATGATCGCAAAATGGATGGAATGCATTGATACTTTAGAAGAAACAATCATGAACGCATAACTTGGGAGTATAAAAAATATAAAATCATGATGACATTTCACCTACCACGTCAGTAATGGCAGTGATTCAGAATAGGATTATCAAAGTTGTCGGCGTTTGAGCTCTATAAATAGAGCCTTAGAGCCCAAATTCAAAGCATCAGGGACTTCTGCCTTGGGCAGATTCTTGTGATCACAGACGAGAGCATGAGCAGAAATTATTTGAGAGTTATTAACTTCCACAACTTTCTCTAATTGACGACTAGAGTTTCATCGGAGATAGAGCTCGAGAGAGACTATTCCACCGCCCATCCATTGCACCATCGGAACCTTGAGACACATCTAATGGAAGCAAGAGATTGCCTACATCTAGCCTTCCATCTCTCTTCTCACCTTTGAATTGTATTACATTTTGGCTTAAGATATTAATACATTTTGTAATCAATGCATCTCATTATGTGTTAACAGTTGTCGCGTCTCTATCGATTCTCATAGTCAAACTTCAATTGTTTAGTCTGTTTAGCTAGGAGTAGGAGTAGTGCATAATCGACTTCTTTCTTTTTAATTTTATTCCCCACCTCAAACACATTACTTTTCAAACATCACTTAGTTGCAAGTTCTTATGTTCAACCTCGGATCATCCCGAGAAACTTGGGATCTCGTTATACTTGGCGAAAGAGCAAGAAAACTTGTGATAGAACGCATGGTCATCACATACACAATTAACGCATTTCTTCATATTAACGCATGACAATTAATGCATATCAGCAAAAGAACCTATCCTCAACAGTGAGAGTGGTCAGTTCGCTGACTCAATGTGCCTACCATTTTGGGGACAAGACCGAGAGGGAGTTGGGAAATAATAATACAAGATGGAATTCACTCCTTCCTGTTTCCAGGGTAAATAGATGAATGTTCCCTTAAGTGGTATCTCCGGGACTTGAATAAAGGGTCCTACCCTCTCATTGGCCCGAGAGAGGTTTCTGTTTATTGGTTGGATCATAAACATATTTTTCATTAGAAAAGCACTGATACTTAAGGAGTCAGAGATAACCCAAGGGTAAAATGGTAATTTGACCCAGTTGAAGTTACGAACACTCGTGAAGGACTAACTTGCTATTGTTGATCTATATCCGTGGACACAAAAATATATCTGTAGTGAAAAAAGTGCAGTTGTAGGTCTTTAGTGGAGTATACCCACAATTAACGAATATTGATTAACTTGGTTAATGAGTTTAGTCAATTAATCTCATATCGTTGGAGTTTCTGATCTACAGGTCTACTAAGTCTCCTTGTTAACTCACTAAAGGATATTAAAGAGGAATGGCTTGATTTTTCAAATCAATTTGGGAACATTGTATATTAATATGATTAATATGTAATTGAGTGTGGATATGATCTATAATCCAAATCAAGTTGAAAAGAAACATTTAAATGAGATTCAAATAATTAATTCAAGTGAATTAGATTCACAAAAAGTAATTAATAAATAGAAAGGTATTGCACATAGATACACGATGTTTATGATAATTAACTATGTTACAAATTATAAATTAAACTTCATAATTAAAAATAAATCTAATGCCAAAGTTGAATTTTAACCATATTAGTCACAGAAATATGTAATCTTAGAAATTCACCCACCAAACTCAAAGTAACGATAATTGAGTGCTTAAATCATGCTCTAATACTAATTGATAAAGTAAACTAACATGCAGTGGAAAAATAAGAATTAATAAGCACTCTAATTACATTTAATTTGAGTTTAAAGCATGCATTGAAATAAAATTTCGAGAAGAAAGGTTTCATGAAGTACAACCTTTGATGAATCTCTTCAATTCTTGCTTTCCTCCACGAATTAGATCTTCAAATCAGCTAAGGACCACCACAGAGACCTTCTATACTATTCTTTAACTCATATTGAGAGGTGAAATCTTTGAATTTGAGCTAGATTTGAGTGAGTTCAAGGGAGTTTGAGCGAGAGAGGTTTTACAGAATTTTTCAGAGAATTGAGTTTTCATGTCTCAATAATCGGAAAAATTCAACATTTTATATGTTCAATTCATGCAAGCACTTAGCATTAATGCAATTTGACACTTCAAATTGTATTAATGTTAATGCTTAGCTCTTCAATTTAGTGGATTAATCCAACAAAAGTTGAATTAATCCACTATCTAATTTTAAAAAAAAAACATTTTCAAAATAATAAATCTTCTCAAAATCAATTTTAATTCAATTCTGAATTTCTAATTTTGAAAAATGATTTACTTAAATAATTAATTAAATAAATTTAAATAATAATAATTTAATATAAAATATTAAATCAATTACACAACTATTAATACATGAATCCTATTCATGTAATTCAATATTTAAATATATTAATTTCTTCAATTTTGTTTAATTTTAATTAAATTAAACGTTTTAATTATATCGAATACAGTTAATTAAAACCCTAATTGAATTTGAACACTTCAAATTTAAAACTTTAATTTCGAATCTCAACATTTCAAATTTACTCAATTCACTAATTCAAGATATATTTTACGAGCTAGTAGAAGGACCTTATGGATCTACAGATCATGAGCTCCAACGGTTTGAGATTAATTGGCTAAACTCTTTAAACCGAAATAATCAATTTTCATTAAGTATTGAGACATATCACTGTAGCTCGATAGTTGCACTCTTCTCATTGTAGATATATTTTTGTTCATTTTAACCATAATCAATAAGTCGATCATTCACAGGTCGTTCGTATTTATAGCTAGGACAAAATTACCATTGTACCCCTGTAAATATGTTTTGCTCCTTAAGCTCCCATTGATCCTCTATTGAACAATTGGTTTATAGTCCAACTTATAAACCATGACCCTCTCAATCATGAGAGGGCGGGACCCTATTGTTCAAGACCAGGAATCAACACTTAAGAGAATAACCTATTTGCTAACCCTAAATTGAGTAGGAGTAAGTTCCATCTTGTAAAACTATGTCCCCAGCTATTTATCTAGTCTTATCCCAAAATGGGAGGCTTATTAAACAGTGTTGTTGGATTACTCTCACCTATGCAGACCAAAGGATAATCCCGAATAAACAGGAGTTCATAGTTAACTCAAGATTAAGATTGAGTTACCCTAGGTCATTGAATTTGAAATAGTCAGTTCTAATAGTAAATTGTTGTTATAAAGAAAAGTGGCTATTTCAAGGTTCGATTTTATGCAAACTCATTGCATAGGGATGCCCCCACTCACATGTCTCTAGATGAATGATTTTGGGATCACATCATTTGTATCGGTATACAAAATGGGTCGCATCCAATAGTGTCATCAGGATGAGGTCCCCAATCTCATCCATATACTTATAGACCGTTTTGGCTATTTATTAAAAACTTGATCCTCCTTTATGTTGCAACATAAAATTTAAAGTATTCATATTTATAGCCATGAATTCGTTTATTGGATTTTTATAACAGAATGCAATATCAATAACAATTTATTGAATAAAATACTCAATAAACAATACTTTTATTGATAAATAGAATATGTTAATAATATTTACGAACTACAGGTTTTAGAACATTCCCAACATAAAATACCCCTAAAAATACACAATAATAGAAATATACCTCAATTTCAATTAAAAAAGAAAAAAGAAAAAAGAAAACTCACAAAATCAATGACATTTAACAACGACAAAAAAAAATCAGAATCAGGTTAATTTAAAATATATCTAATTGATTTATAAAAGTGAGTAAAAATTAAAATAAGTTTTAGACCTAACAAGCTCATAATTCAATGAACATGAATACATGATATTCACGCGCAATTGAAAAAATAAATCATAATCGTAAGACGTGTCAAATCTCCACATGTCATATTAAAAAACCACGACAAAACCACTCATCTTAAAGATTAAGGTTAACAACATAAATGACCAAGTTTAAAAGCACGTTTTGAAAAATGTCTTTTTTATAGAATAAATGGTTAAACAAAAAAAATAATAAATATTAAGTTAAATTTGATAAAGGACTAAAATAGCCCCTAACAATACTGACGACCTAAAATTCCTAAAGTACAAAACTATTTAAAATTTTTTGTTATAAAATCTAAATATTTTTTAGATTTATCTATTTATAAAAATTTCTCAATATATAAAACTCATCGAAACAAACCCAAATTTAAAAAATAGGGGCTTATCTGATTGGGTTCGAAATGGGCTAACCCATGATTGTCTGGCCCAGCCCTTTCTGAAATACTATAGTTTATTACTCAATTTAGCCCAAGGGCTAAAATAGGGCCTACTTTGAAAAATAGCTAAACTATTTTCTGTTTTAGGAAAAATGTCAAAATTTAAGCCAAAATTCGAAATTCATATTGAACTAAAATACCCTCAATTTCAAATATTCAATCTATGGAAAACTATGATGGTAAATCTATAAGATATAACAATTATACTTTAAATATATTATTACAGCTTAGAGATTTACATGCCACAAGATCCACAATCTCATCTTCTAGTTTTTCTTTTTCTTTTTTGGCTTTTTCATCAAGCTCGAATTTCAGAATTAATTAAATTATATTTTTTAGACAACAAAATAAATAAATTCTCAAAATCCAATTACTCCTTCGCTTCCTCATCATGGATGAGAGGAAGAACACAAACAAGAAAGATATCTTTCTATAATAAAGAACAATTTTGAGAAGATGTTAAAGCTACAATAGTATGAATAATTTTGTTCTCCTTTCTAGAGATGTGAAAAAAAAAAAAAAAAAAAAAAAAAAAAAAAAAAAAACAATATAGTAATAAAATTTACAATAAATATAATGTCAACAATAAGATCAGAATACTTATAATTTGTATGTACTTAAATTTTCCATTTACTAAGCCGTGTTTTTAGGTTTATACAATTCTTATAAACTTAAAAATTTTCCATTTATTCGAATTGGGTGAAATGCAAAGCACGTAAGCTTGAGCATATTTTTGCATAAAACTCTCATTGAAATACAAAAAGGCACAAATTCAACTAAGCCACGCAACTGCATATGCCCTTCTTTTTGCTAACGAGCACTTTATCTATTTAATGGATAAGTCAATTTTTAACGAATTATACTGGTTAAAGTATCAAAAATATTCTTAAACATTTGTCGGGTTTTTTTTTGGTTAAATTTATAAATGGAAATTTATGTGAGTAAATTATCTAAACACATATTGAAGAAAATAATAAAATAAAATCACGCAACATATTTATGAACCATAACTCTTGTTGTCTTCTTCCTTTCAACTCTACGCTCCTTATTTTTTATTTTTTCGTTTATGATTTTTTTAGTAGTTGCAAAATGGACAAAACAAGTTATAAATATTGGAGCCAAGATACCTAATTAGATTTAAATAATAGTAATTGTAAAAAGGGCAAAAAACAAGTCCAACCCACGATTTTAAACAATAAATGTACGAAATGTTCAAATACACCTGATATACTTGATATACATTTGATACCGCTTGATACACTTGAGACACTTGATATCACTAGACACACTTGATACTATGATACACCACTAGTATGCACTTAATACATCTCACTGATGTACATTGGATATACTTGATACCTTCTTCTTCAACTTCGATTGTGGAATGTCTCTCACAACTACAACAACTTTTATTTGATAACTTGTTTAACCCATTTTGCAACTCGAAAATTTTAAAACTCATTCATAAGTTCATGTTAATAATAAATTACTTTTCAATAATAATTAAAAAAAAAGAGAGAGAGAGAATAAGATTTTAGGTGCCATAAAGTAGGTGGTATAATCTAAAAAGGGAGGAAGTTAGATTCTTGTTTGTGGCTTTATGAATTTGCAAGTCTGATAGACACCCATAGACTTTTATGAATTCTATCGGTGTCTGTAGAAATCTATTGGTATTTATCAGCCTCTATCGTTAATAGTTCTAAAATTTTACTTATTTTGTAAATATTTTAATTTATTTTTCTATATTTAAAAATACCCTAAACTCAAAATTTTAAAACCCATTCATATGCAAAAATTACAACATAAGTAAAATTCAGGTTATCAAAACTCTTGTAATAATAAAATATATATACAATAATTGGAGTTTTATTTTTTTTTAGGAGTTTTTTAATTAATTAATATAGTATTTTTTTTAACTTATAATATATATTATAATTATAAACTGAATCATCATAATTATCTCTTAAATGACGCAGATACAAAATAGAGTAAAAAAGAGATTGGCTTAAGAATCAATTCCTTTAAAAATATATATATATGTTATATTTTGCAATTTATTTCATTTTTTTCAAAGTTAAATTCGATTTTAATTTAGTATTAATTATACAATCTTAAATTTAATTGTTAAACGTTAACGTTTGAATCTATTTGGAATGGAACAGACGTAAATTTAAAAGTTCATTGACTAAATTTATTATTTGATTAAAAATTCTATTAATTATT